>NC_079213.1:71056530-71266530 GCF_029633865.1 Lampris incognitus | reverse complement strand
AGAAACAAGCAAGTGGGAATGGATAGAGAGGATTCTGCCCAGGCATTTCCTCCTGCACACTGGCTGCTCCTGCACCCCACATTCCTTTATGGAGCGCTGTGTCATCTGCTGTCTGCATGTGTGTTACTGTATGTGTGAGTCGGGGAGCAGGGATGATGGGGCACCAAATATACACTGCTTACAAGCCTGCACTTTTACCAGTTTACACACCCAGTAAGGTGAGCATTTCGTGTGTGTGTGCTGGATGTGCAGAAGAGTGGGAGGAGGAGGACCGTGTAGGTTTTTCAGTGTGAGCGCTGAAGCAGCCAGTTCTTTTACTGATACAACCTGCTCACCCCTCCGCTATCTGCGTGTGCCCACATGTGCCAAGTGAAGGGCACAAACTGGTTCTCGTGAGTTAGCCCAGTGAGTGTTGGGGAAGTTGAATATTTTCATTTTAAATTAAAAACATGTTCTGGACAAAAGCTCGTGTTAATGGAAGGGGGGGGGGGGAGTATCCATGCAAACAACATCAAACACAGTTTTCTTTGCTTTGGAAATCAACTTTGTATCTTTCTATTTTCAGTCTAGTTTTCCAGTATAGTTTGTTAATGGGTTCAATGCCATGGTGTCACTCCTCCCTTTTTAACCTCTCTAAGCCTATGAAAAAAAAATTAAACTATTATGGACCTCTGGTATTGCTTGTGAGTGTAATTTAAAATATTCAGCTCACATATGACATGCACACTTACAGTTAAACCCTTAATTTCTACAGGCACTGAACTTTAAATGGATAAAACACCAGGTCACCCTTGACCAGAATGTCCCCGGGACACCGTAGTCATACATATATGCATATGTACATCCGTGCTGGCAGACACACACACACGTGAACGCCGTTCTGTCTAACTGCACATGTAGTGGTTGTGGCGATAGGATCTGGGAGGTCAGGTTAAATGCTACAGTGGCACAAAGCAGAATGAGATGAATGAAGTGACAAGGGACAGTTACTGGGGCAGTGAGTAATAATCATGTTCCTGGAAAGGGAGCAATCAGATATCTCTCACACTTACACACACACACCATATTAAATATCATTTGCCAGCCTTATTCACCTCCCACTGTGCAATGTGGGATTCCCCTCTCAGCGCTGCCTCTTGTCTTCATGTGCGTGCAGTCTGGTAGTTTCTGAGGCTATCCTAGACCAGAATGTCCTAGGTCACTGTAGTGCGCGCGCGCACACACACATGCACATAATGACAGAAACATATACGTGAAGGCTTCTCCAATGGTATTTAATGACAAACGCATAAACACTGATGCCCTTTGAAAGGCTACTATATACACTGATTCTCTGTGATTATCTGTGTGTGTGTGTACATGCGTGCACGCGTGTGACCCTGTTGAGCAGAACTGTAAACTGTCATGTGACGTAGGAAAGTTCAAGCGTATTCACTACAGCTTCTTAAACTGTATCCAGATGTGCCAATATGCTTTTAAAACATGTGGTCGGCTCACATTTATGCACGTGTGTTTCCATGTGTGCGCAGTCTAGATAGCGCAGGACACGGCTAGGTTAGCTATGCTTGGCCCAGGCAACTGCAGCGAACACAAGGGCTACTCTCTTTTCACTGTTTGGCACTCACTAAGACTTAATTTACTGTGAGACTTCAAAACCCCTGTCTCTCCGTAGAACAATATAACGTTAACCTAGTTTCAAGATCACATTCTAGTCACCGTTTTACTGGCGACCTGCAAAAAACAGGCTAATTATCCATGCTGGAATTGTTACAGGCATCTTTTTCCTTGGTGTCTGTCAGTTTATTGTGTCCACATGTTGTCTGTGTGCATGTGTGTGTGTTTCTAAAGCATAAGCTAATCTTAAAGTTAAGACATCTAGTAAAGTTATCAAAAAAGGATCATAGTCATAAATGTTAGATCCGTAAACTGAACCGGAGGTTGAAAAGCAAGATCCACCACGACCGGATCCCAGACCTGAGTCTCAGTCACTACCAGCATTCACTACAGTTCATAAAACAGCTGGGGTACAAACAACCAAAGGGAATATAGTCGGGAGAAGGGTAAAAACAAGAGGGAGAGAGACTATATAAACGAATCAATGGCAGTTGTACTCCACACCACAATCTACAACAGGACATGGCAGGCAGGCAGGCAGACGCAGACACACACACACACACACACACAGTAATTAATCCAGTGATGTATGGTGTGTGTTTGTTATGACATTATTTCCTTGTGTGATTAATGACAATATGGACTCTAACTATATCACTATTACATCTCCGTGGGGGAATTGAATACACTTCATATTTTATTCTTAGCATATTGAGTGTGTGTGAGTGGGAAAGAGATGAAGATCCAAATAAGCTGAACTGAACATGGTAAAACGGTGATTTTTCTAGATTTGTGCCACAAAATAAAGAAAAATCTATTCCGTGTACTTTGTGAGTCACACCATAGGCCAGTCAGGATGAACCGATGACCATTTTATGGCAGAACTGCTTGACAAGAGAAGGAACTCACAACAAAGTGAATGATATAACATTTGTGAATATCATATGAATAATGTAGTTGTTTTTTTTACTAACAAACGGTTTTATCTCTCACCCTCTCCCTGCATCCCTCTCTCTCTTGCCTTTCTCTCTGTCTCCTCCAGCTCTTCCCCCTAAGCCAGCCAAGCCCCAGCAGTCCTCCACAGTGGGGGTGGGAGGTGGCAGCAGTAATGGGGCAAAAGAAGGGGGGGCAGGAGGCTCCCTGCAAGAGGCCGAATGGTATTGGGGTGACATATCCAGGTAGGATGCAAGTGCACATGTGCACACACACACCCATTCATATAAGCACCGATGCAGCCGTCTTATTTTGTGACTTGCATTTCAGTGTTTGATTTTTAGGATGAAATAATTTGTGCGCACACAAACAAACATCAGTCCCTACACCATTTTGAATATTTTGTGCCCTGGTTGCATTTTGCATACTTAAAGGGGCGTTTGAATTTGTGTGTCAGTGTGTGTGGCCGTGGTACTTTGTTACAGTCCTTGATTCAACTCCAACAATTTTCACTTACCTTATACAGTAGCTGTTGATCGTAGGGATTAGTCACTTCCAAAAACCCTACTACCGGGCAAATGCTGCTTAGCACACACACAAACACACACACACCTAGGTGATAACCCCACCATACACTGCAGTCTGTAAGTCTTGTCACTTTTAAACACACACACACTCCTGGACAGAGTTGTCATGGGTAGCTCTGAGCAGATTAAATGTCCCTGGCGTCACTCGGTCTATCCTGTCACAAAGGCTTTTAACCCATACTCCTATTACCCCAATTCTTTAATTGCTTAACTCTTTTATTGGTGGAGGGTTTACGATGCATCAGTTACACGTGAACGTGAACACGCGCATGCACACACACACACACACACACACACACACACAGGCACATACACACAGCTTCAGCTCCTTCACATCAGTTTTGAAGCTGGAGGTGTGTGTGTGGGGGGGGGGGGTACATAGTCCCTCAGCATATTAAAAGCTGAGCAGACCGAGAGAGGGAAACTGATGGAGCTCGGGAGAGTGGAGGAGAGTCAGAGGAATGTAAGAGAGGGAGGGAGAGAGAGAGAGGAAGTAAAAGGAAGGCATGAGGGAGAGTGGGAATGACAGGAGACGGAATAAAGGCGGGTCTCCAAACAGACAGGGAGGCCTCTGAAGCCCGGCTGTCTGGAGGGAAGGTTCACAGGAAGCCTCTCCATGAGTGTCCTTTTTTTTATGTGTGTGGATGCCCACGGTTTTGTGTTGTCGCAGGAGGAAAGTCTGCCATTGTTAATAGGATGGTGGCTGCCCCTGGTTATCTAATTTCCACTATTTTTCTCCCTGTTTCCTGCTCCTTCTCTGTCTCTCTATTTTTTTCACTGCAGGGAAGAGGTGAATGATAAGCTCAGAGACATGCCGGATGGGACCTTCCTTGTTCGGGATGCCTCCACGAAGATGCAGGGCGACTACACACTCACACTGAGGTAAACCAGTGACAAAGCAGGACAGTTTCATTCTATGAGAGGAAAACTATGAGAGGAAGAGTGCTGAGTGCAGCATCTTAAAACCAGAGCCTAGCGAAACTGACATCATTGAGCTAGCCGTTCAAGTGCCTATTGTCCCTAATAGAGAGAAAGTGATCGCCATTAGTCTTCATCTTACAGCTGTTGAATAACAACTGTAACCCTGCCTGAGGATCGCAGGCTGTTTGGGGCTCAGAGGGGATTCAAAGAGATATAACTTAGCATTAGACTAAAACCTTTCTTTGAAACATTCAGTTAAATTTTGCAATGATGCCTAAACTGCACTGTTAGGCAATAACTTAAACGGTACATAATACCTGTGATGGCCTGGCAGCCTGTCCAGGGTGTGTCCCTGCCTGCTGCCTAATGACTCCTGGAATAGGCTCCAGCATCCCCGTAACGCTGAGAACAGGATAAGCGGTTCAGATAATGGATGGATGGATGGTACATAATAGGTAATACGCTGTTTTCAGTCCCAGTCAGTAGTGTTGCTGCAGCATTTTTGACATGCCTGAGACTATTTATCTTTATCTTTAGACAGGTGTACAGGGAGCTACTAGAGTCAATATGAGATGACATGAAACACTGAACGAGTTTCACGGAGACTAAAAGACAAAAAGATATGAATCTGCACAATCTCAAAAACACCACACCATAACTGCCTTTACATGTTTGTCAAAGCTTAGACGGGATTCATAAATAACAGATTGTTCAGAGAAAGCCAAGGAGGACCCAATGATTTAACCGCATCAGCCTCTAAAAGCAAGTCAATTGTGACTTGCAGAACGGCTGTTCTGGTGCTATTAAGTGTTCTAAAATTAGGCTGAAAATTCCCAAAAGAGGGCATTACTACTCATAAAACTATCCAGTTTGTTAGCTATCATCTTTTCCAAAACCTTGCCCAAGAGTGGTTATTTAGAGATTAGTCTGTAATTGCTAAGGGAAATGGGGTTGAGAGTAGATAGTAGGTCTCAAGTTTTTAAAAGTAACATTCCCCAAGTTAGACAGAAGGAGAAAAGACAGAAACAACAGACAGAGGGAGGAACTGAAAATGGCTAGGACAGATGAACACTGAATTGAAAACAGAAGAGGACTGTTAAGCCCCTGACTTCATTCAGTGACGATGTGAAAATTGATACCGATATAATAGTTATGCTCAGGTAAAGAACATTATGCCCTATCGTTTTACTGTAGAGACTTCCATTATAGTTAGAAGATGCGTTCAACCTCACCTCTCCTCCGTGCTCACCATCTTTATCTTTTCTCTTTCCAGGAAAGGGGGAAACAATAAGTTGATAAAGATCTACCACAGGGATGGGAAGTACGGCTTTTCCGACCCTCTGACATTCAGTTCAGTTGTGGAGCTCATCAGCCATTACAGACATGAGTCCCTGGCCCAGTACAACACCAAGCTGGATGTGAAGCTCATGTACCCCATCTCCCGCTACCAGCAGGTATAGACACACACTATCACATCTACAGTGTCATTTATACGTAATACGTCTATTAACTCGACACGCACGTTATATTCATGTATTCTCTTTCCTGTGTTCCTTTATGTTAAAACTTGTCATCATGTCAGTTCATTTTCTTTTTTTTCCCCCTTTTTCATTTCCATTCTGTCTTTTTCTCCTGCTGATAAATGGTGCTTCACCTGGTGGCTTGTGTCGGATGTTTCTATTCCAAAGTGCCGAGGCAGCAGGATACGAGGCAGTGGAAATATTGCCCTGCTCACTAGCCTCTGTGGCACTCTTCCTAAATAATTGTACCCATCCGCCATGTCAGAAAGGCCGTCCGCACATTTATTCCCTTCCTCGCTATCGCTACTCGTTTTTCCATGCTATTCATTACTCAGTTTTGCACTGTTTGAGAGTGTATGGCCTTCCGCTGTACACCTTACCGGACACCCATGGCATTGTGGGTGGTTTATTAACAAGCCTTTTGAGAAGTTGCTCTTAGTAAGCAAAATCCGGGTTGGAGAGAGCAAGAGCACATGCACACTAATATATGAGCACATACACACTTTCATTGTTCAACTTTAAACAGCTCTCGTTCCCATCATACTTTTTTCTTCATTGTCTCTTCCTTTGTTTTCTTGCTTCTTCTTTGTTCTTTTGCCTCTCTTCTTCTCAGTGCATCTCTTTCTAACACCTACTCTCTTTCTCTCCCTCGGTTATTTAGGACCAGTTGGTAAAGGAGGATAACATTGATGCTGTTGGAAAGAAGCTGCAGGAATACCACAATCAGTACCAGGAGAAGAGCAAAGAGTACGATAGGCTGTACGAAGAATACACCAAGACATCGCAGGTAGACTGGCACATTATGGTTGGCATGCAAAACATTTTTTAAGGTATTACTGTGAAATTTAAATACGTTCTTTTGCCAGCTTGGTTGAGCGTCCCTACAGACACAATTGGCTGTGTCTGCAGGTGGGAAGCCGGATGTGGGTATGTGTCCTGGTTGGGGTGCCTGGTCTAGGTGAAGGGGGAACTGGGGGGAATAGTGTGATCCTCACACGCGCTACATTCCCCTGGCGAAACTCCTCACCGTCAGGTGAAAAGAAGTGGCTGGCGACTCCACATGTATCGGAGGAGGAACATGGTAGTCTGCAGCCCTCCCTGGCTCGGAAGAGTGGGGTAATTGACAGGTTACAATGGGGGGGGGGGGCAGACGTTCTTTCACTTAAATTTGGCCTGGTGTTTAAAGTTTGTCCAAAAAGGCATTTTCACATAATTCTCAGTGGAAGGTGTTCATTTTCTCAAAAGGTAGTTAGCTGAGGCAAAAAAAAAGAAATTGTGTCCATCACTGCTTTTAACATTCACTAACTCCTATGACTCAACATGTCCATCTATCCCCCCTTTCCTGCCCACTACTCCATTTCCCCCTCTCAGGAGATTCAGATGAAGAGGACAGCCATTGAGGCCTTCAATGAGACCATCAAGATCTTTGAGGAGCAGTGCCACACACAGGAGCGCTACAGCAAGGAGTACATTGAACGCTTCCGCCGCGAGGGCAACGACAAAGAGATAGAGAGGATCATGATGAACTACGAAAAGCTCAAGTCACGACTGGGCGAGATCCATGACAGCAAGGTGCGCTTGGAGCAGGACCTGAAGACACAAGCTTTGGACAACCGTGAAACAGACAAGAAGATGAACAGCCTGAAGCCAGACCTCATTCAGCTCCGCAAGATTAGGGACCAGTATCTAGTGTAAGTATAGCACACAACACCAAACAGGATTGAAGAACAATACTTGTCTTGATGATAGCAGAAGCAAGACAATAGCCTAGCATCTAGTTTGAATACAATATGATACTGACAAGATCAACACATTCTGTGAACAGGGCTTAGAGTTTGCTATTAGTTTATTTGAGTTGATGTTATTTCATTTGATGATGGGGTCCAAGGGGTTTGACTTTTAAATAAATAAAGTACTACTACTATTTGGGGGGTCGGGGTCATTCCAACTAGATCTGGAATCAGCCTATCCAAATCATAGGCTTCTTTGGAGTGACTCAGTTTATTAAAAAGAACATCAAGCATTTTAATGATTAATGTCCATTAAACCCACCAGCCTCTTTGGTTGACACCTATGAGCTTTCCTAGCCCCCCCCCTCCCCCCACACACACAGCAACCCACAAATCATACCCTGTCTATGTGTAATGTGAGGGGGAGGGGACTTAATCTGGCAAATTTCCAGATTAGAAACTCATGTTTCCTTTTAGCTGGGGCGCTCCCTTGTGTGATCTCCCAAGTGCGGGGCTCTGGTTTCTATGAATATGTCCAATAGCATTAACAGAGATGTCCCCCTCACAATATTGATTCTTTACAGACAGTTGTGCATGACTTACCAATTTAATTTTTGCTTAGTTTTACGCTATGCCTTTAGCCATAGAGGGATTATATTACAAATGAAGGAGATCTTTTAAAGTGATTCCTAGGCGCCTTATTTCTGCTGTCTTTCTCAAACACTGACACAATCTCCTCTCTCCTTCCTTTTCTCACCCCCTTTTTTCTGCAGCTGGCTCAATCACAAAGGAGTCCGTCAAAAACGAATTAACGACTGGCTGGGGATCAGGAATGAGAATACTGATGAGTAAGTTTATACTTGTGTCTTCTCATCAGGTCTTATTTTTTTTAATTTAGCTAGCTGTGTTATATGTTTAACACTTTGCAATTAGTTCTCCTTGCGTACCATATCTTCTCTGTGTGAACCGTGCTACCATCTCACTTTCTTTTGCATATTTTGTTTGCCTGTGTGTGCATCCAGAGGGTACTTTGTAAGTGAAGAGGATGAGAATTTACCCCACTATGATGAGAAGAGTTGGTTTGTTGGGGACTTGAATAGGACGCAGGCTGAGGAGCTGCTCCTTGGAAAGCCAGATGGGGCCTTCCTCATCCGAGAGAGCAGCAAAAAAGGGTGCTACGCCTGCTCTGTAGTGTAAGTACAGCAGAATACATGCCAAATCAACATCACCACTACATTTCTACTACTATCCTCATGTTTAACACAAAACTCATGTATTTTTTTTAGTGTGAGCACAACCTCATAGAAACAAGTCTTTTCTGTTAATATTTAGACAACTGTCACACATGCTAGAGCAGATGCATATTCAGCATGCAACTCTGTGTCTGTATGATGAAGTCAAAATTCATGTACATTTTATGTCACACTTCTTGGGACAAGTCAATGGGATGGGCAGGCTATCGCCTCAGCAAAACTACAGTCCAAAGTGGGGCGAGATTTTGATAGAAGTTATTGGGGAAAAAATTATGCTGATGGCAGTTAGTAGAAAAGAAGCATAGTCACCGATATAAATCAGTTTGGAGAGTTATCCCTATTCAAAGCTGAATTTGAGAGCTTGCAAGAGAGACGGTGTTTGATCTCCCACCGTCTGTTCACATTGACATGAGATATGGGTCAGTTTCAAAAATGATTGTAAACATGGAGGGGAAAAAATGGTCAGAGCAACAAAAAAAAATCTGAACTGAGCTTCAACACCTGCAGTCTGAAAGGAGCCAAAGTTTATCAGAAGTGTTGCTTTTCAGAACTTCTTTTGTGACAACTTTTTTTCTGATCCCACTGTGATTCTAACCCTAACCCCAAACTAAAATTGACTAGGGCTTCAGAATTACTACTAGCATCTTAAAAATAATATCAGCCTTTTTTTGCTACTGCTCTCTGGTCTATATTTAACATATGGATGGAAGGTAGTGCTTTGCAGCCCCAGTAATACCAAGACTTTACTAGTCAAAGCGGCAAAATTGTTTTGGATGTAAAAATTCTTCTTAAAGCTACAATCATGAGGATTGTTTAATTTACTGACATCTATGGTGATCCTGGTAACTTTGTTGGTGTTTGACCACCCTAAATCCCAGAGATCCATTCAAAAAAAAAAAAAAGTCCACTATGAGTTTAGTCTACCATTATTAGCTTGTTCATCACAACAACTTTGCTTTTCCTACATGCACACTGCTTTTCAGATCTAATCTTTGGAGGACTCACTTTTTCTCTTTTTCTCTGTCTGTGTCACGCTAGTGTTGAAGGTGAGGTGAAGCATTGTGTCATCTACAGTACACCACGCGGCTACGGCTTTGCCGAACCCTACAACTTGTACAGCAGTCTGAAGGACCTGGTGCTCCATTACCACCAGACCTCCTTGGTGCAGCACAATGACTCACTCAATGTGCGCCTTGCCTACCCTGTCTACGCACAGATGCCCTCCGGACGCAGATGAGCCCCACCCACCCGGCCACACCCCCACATAGACAACAAGCTAACTTCCTCATCCTCAGGGGGGAGAAGGGGGGGGGGCAGCGTTGAAAACTACAAACCAACCCCAAAACCAGACAAGAAACAGATAGATAGATAGAAATGAATTAAACATTTGCTGCAACACACACGTCAGCCACCTTGGAGCTATACATATATATTTTTACAAGAACAATTTCGGAGGGCATTCTTTTTCAAGACTGCTTGATTTGCACAAGGAAGTTTTCAATGTTTGTGAATGTGAAGAAACGACAGAAGGACATGGAGTAGGACACTTCAGAGTTTCAGGTTGACCCTGCTGCTACCTAAACTCCAGCTCAGACTAACGGAAGCTCAAAAAACACAAATGACGACGAAGACGACAACAAACACTCCCATTTTAACCTTTTTGTTTCCGTCTTTATTTCCTCAGTCAGTTCTTTTATCACTTTCCTTTCTCTCTTGTTTTTGCAGTTTCATGTCTGAACATCTCCTTTTGTTTACTCCTAGCTTGTTTGTTAAATGCAAGAGGAGGTGGTGGTGATGATGATGATGATGTCAAGTGTCTGTTCTGTCCCTCTCTGTACAAAAAGCAAAAACAATGTAGCATAAAAAGACAGTGGACACTTACTTCCAGAGTGTTCCTCCATATAGATTGCTGCTGAGGGGTTAGGGGGGGAGGGGGGTTATAGAGTGGCCACGAGCGATGTGGATTATATGTAGTCTTAAAAGAAGACGAAAGGCTTGCTTTTATACAGATTTTAGAGAACTTTTCTTGCTTTGCTGGAAGATAGTTGTTTTCATTTGCCATATGTTAGAAGGTAACATCACAGATCAAAACCAGAGACCAAAGTTGGTGTGGAGGGGAGAGTGACATAGAGTCCACCATTTTTAAGTTTTATAGTCTTTTTGAATGGAGAAAGGGGAGGGAAAAGCAAGGGAGTGCTTTGATGGAGACCACACATAAAACATGAGTTTTGGGCTATGTGTTTGCGCACCAATACAGTTGCTCAGAAATTTGGAAACCAAATGGCATGCGGAGAGACATGACCGCTGTGGCTATCTTTCTAGATGGCCAGTAAGAAGCACTTACACCAGAGTAAACATCCAGCAATTTCAGGTGGTGGTCTTTTTTTTTTTTAACCAAACTCTTCAGCTAAGCAAAAGGCAGAAGGAAAGATCTGGCCATGGAACCGAAAACCCATTTTATGTGTGGTTTTAAAAAAATAAATGCATTTCTGCTAATGTTTGGAGTTGATAAACTGGGACTGTTTGTGTATCTGTTCCAAACCTTCAGAGATAAGCTTTGATTAAACAGAAGAATTTTTTTTTTTTATGTAACACAGAAAAGCAGGTACAGGAAGGCGATGTCCCAAGTTGAAGACACATGCTTTAGATGTTTATACTAGAAACTTGAAGAACGTGCAATCCAACATTGTGTTGTCTTATGTAGGTTATTATCAGTCAGGCAGAGCTGCACTGAAGCCCCGCCCCCCCCCGACTGGGGTTCAGAGAAAGATAATCAAAGTGCACAGTGAAGCTTTTGAAGTGGGATTCATTTTTGTTGGTTTGTCTGTTTTCTTATGTTCTGTTCTCCTTTTTAAAAAAAATTTTTTTTAAACAAAAGTTTATCCGGTGCTTGACCTTATAACCAGTGGAAATATTTTCTGTCAAAGAATAAAAAAAAAAAATCTATACCATCACAGAATAAAAATGTTTCCTAAAACTGAAGAGAAAACACAACCAAGTTGCATTCTATTCTTCCTGGATATTTTAAATTCTCTATTCTGATTGGCTTTTGTCATTGGGCATCTGCTGAACCATTGGCTAGTATCAGGCAGTTTCTAGGGGACCGCTGAGACAATGGGCTCAGTTTTGTGTCTCAGGGGACTTGGTTTTCCCAGACAGTTGTCCCCTCCCTGCCTGTCTGTCTGCAAATTTAGGGCCCTATTTTAAGGTCGTGATGACAAGGGGAGGTTAGTGGAGTTACAAGGGTGCTGATTTAGTGACCCTAGCTGGTGGCAAACAAAGGCAGCTGTTGTCAATTAGCTACACTCAGACCACGTCTGACAGGAGCCTCATGTCCTTCCCCAAGTTTGTGCTTCACACTCAGGATGAGTGGTTTAGCTTATTCGTGACACATGCAGTCCCAGCACAAATTCTGCAGGACAGTACATTTGCTGGCGTCAACCAGAAAACGATTCAGGTGATGAGGGGAAGACAACTGTCTTGAATCGCTCACTAAAGTGGACGATGCTGGTTACAAAGTCAGTCAGGCACCCCTTTATATTTAGTCTTTCACAGTATGATAAGCCAGCATGGGGAGTATACAGGCCACACACACGCACACACAAATGCACGCACACACACAAACACACACACAGGATGTCTGAAGGAGAATGGTTGGTGCGAGTAGGGAGAGGGCTGTTTGAGAGTGGTAGAGCAGGATCATTGAGTCGAACAGCCCTGGCTGTTGTCCACTGTGTGTCTATCCACACCTGTCTCAGTGTCCTTGTCAACACCCTACTCTTTACTGTCTCACCTTTTATCTATAACCCTCCCTCTCTTCTTCCTTCCCTTTCTTGTCTACCCCAGTCCACACCCTTAATGTAAGGCCCTGAGATAAGCCAGATGAGGGGGGGTTGTTTGGGGTGGACAGTCGAGGAGCTAAAAGCCATTGATACCAAGCTCTTGTGGAAGGGCTGGTTGACTAACAGTCTTGCCCCTTTCACTTGAGACTGAATCAGATAGGTGTTTTTCTTAGTGTCTGGTCCTTGTGTGCTTAACTAGCAACTGCAGGGGAGTGGAGGAAAATCAGAGATAACCCAGCTGGTCAAAACTGAGGCTGTAATGGACCCTTTGTGTGGTGGAAGACACTTGTACCGATGTGGAGTGGGATGATGCAGACCACGACTCTGCGTGTGTCCCCGGTCCGTTTCTGACCAGCTGTGGCAATGGTGTCTCTGTCTTAATTTTTCTCCTGAATAAAGTTTTAGACAGCGTCTGAAAGGTATTCTGTTCTGAGCTGGTTTTACAGGGGACAGTAAGGTGGGGTGTGTTGATAAAATGTTGAATGTATGATTGGATCTGGTCTGGGTCCAAAGCATTTTAACACCACGGTCCTCTTTGTCCACCGGCATGTAACGGAAAAAGAAATTGACTCTAAGGTGCTTTTAGCATTTTCAATTCAACAGACTCTTGTCTCCAACTCATTTTGGTCAAGACCCTCAGGTGGAACGAGCCACTTGTTCGCCTGCAAAGTTTACTGTTTTACTACCACAAATAAACCAGCGATTTGTAAAATCAGGGTTTTCCCACATCGATAACTATAACCATACAATCACGCTTAGTTAACTCAGCTTAACTCGCTCCAACTCTTGACATCTTAGCATGGATGTTCTCACTTTAACAGGTTTGTTTGTTCTTCATGACTTCCCTTAGCATAGACATGCCGTTTTCAGGATCTTTGAGTCCATTCTTTCCCTCCATCACCACAGTCTGAAGGTTTGAAGCAGTTTTTTTTTTTTGTAGTCGGGAACTCAAAAGATCCCTAACTCTATTACTTGAACTATTGCATCGCTCACTCACTGTTGAATGTCTTTATATGAGAATATACATTTATTAAAGAGAGAGAGAGAGAGAGAGAGAGAGAGAGAGAGAGAGAGAGAGAGAGAGAAAATAAGAGATCCCATTTGTTTTATGGTGAACAGGGGCGAGGTTTGACTTTTTAAAGTTTATGACAGATGTACAGTATTTGTTACAGATACAGGCATCATGTAGTTACTCTAGGAGGGACGGCGGCGCTTTTGAAACTTTCTCAGAGATTCGCTCAGATCTTTTACTTCACAGAGGGCTTATCGGAAATTGCACACATTATCATCTAAACTTGTGTTAAATGCTGATCCGTGTGTCTGTACATGTACGTATATGCATCTTCACTCACATTTACATTGAGACATACCATCTATCGTTCATTAAGCAAAAAAATATATATACATATATACAAACACAATTGTAAGACCTGTTTTGAGTTGTATAATTGTTCTCTGACTGTTTTGATTCTCTCTTATTGTTTTGCCCCTGACATTTAGACCAAAGATTTAAGTTGACTAGGAATCACTAATTCTTCATGAGTGGAAAGGGATCTGTCACGGTCACATTTAGCGTAGCGTTAGCTTCTTAGCCATGATTCCACAAGAACTCAGAGGCTCATTTAACACCAGTTAAGTTGTTTGAATGAAAGTGTCCCACATGGCTACCTAGCATTATTTATTTGGGTAAGGATCGTCTGCTAACGATTACTGTTCATGACTAGAGATTGCTTGAGAAGTTTTTGAAAAGAAATTAAATCCAGTACCTCAGCGGTGCGTCAGTAGGGATCCATCCAGATTATCCCAGTTAAACGATGTCAAAATAACAGGTTTTCAACATGCTACCGGCCTCCTGAGAAACCTGTACTTGACCTGCGGGTCAGAGGTCAACATGTGCCATTAGTGTAGTCGCTGTCATTTGGGTTAATGATTTTAAAAACCTTTATTCACCAAAAACGCTGAGTAATGATACTTTGTGTTCCTTTTTCTATTCATATATTTGCACATGATGACCATGGTTGGGAGTTTAGATTGGTTCGCAATGTTCTGTCTCTCTCTCTGTGCGTTTAAAGTTTATATTGCCAGTTTCCTGCAAAAACCTCGTGTTTAAGAAAAAAATTATACTATTAGGAACTGGGGGGGGGGACACTTGTTGAACTTTTTAGGATTGTATTGATACCAATAGATGTTGACATTTTATATACATTGCAGACATTGTTCATTCGATCATACTTGAAAGCAGTATTATATATATATATATATATATATATATATATATATATATAAATATATATATAAATACGGGGTTTGTGCATGACACAGGCAATCTAAAATAAACCTGCGGCTTTCCTTTGTGTCTCACTCGAAAAAAACACATGCAATATTCCCTTTTGTGTCTGTCAGGGGCTAGTGCCAGTGGGTCGACAGAGTGTTTTTCTTTCACGTGTGTCCTTACGAGATCCACATGTGTTCAAAACGGGGGATATGCACTGTGGTACTAAGGACATCCGAAGGGAAAGGCAAATGAGAGAGTCGGTGGGACAAACCAAAATATCCATCCTATCAAGTTTACTTTTATTGACTGTTTGGTTGAGTTTTCACTCGAGAACTTCAACTCTTAACACTAACTACAGGAACAGGCTTAAGGTTTACTCTCAGAGAAAATAAATAAATAAAGGTATAGTTCCTTTGACGAAACAGGTAAAAGGTACAAGTCTGTACCTTTATTTATTCATTTGTTTTCCTGAGTGTTAGAGTCACTACCACCCTAGGACTGTTAAAATAGCAACTGTCTGTTCTTCTACTACTTGTCGCCCTTGAGCAGTTCTGCAAAGTTTTATTTGCAGTCAGGTTTGAATATGTTTGTGATTCTCACCACGGGGTCTTGTGTGTTCTTACCACTGCTTAACTGATCACAGTATCCAGCACAGCTTCAAGGAGTACAGCTTCTTATATATAAGTATATAAAAAGAACTTTAAAAAAAAAACGAACTTAAAAAAAAGAGTTTAAAAAAAAGTGTATATCACACTCTCGACCCCCCCCCTTCCTCCCTTGTCTCTTTTGACATACGTACAGATCCAGCATGCATCTTTGGTACTCTTGACTGTTGTTTTTTGTGTTAAAAAAAAACAAACAAAAAAATCTAAGAAAAAAATGTTAAAAAGATGTTTTAAAAAAACAAAATAAACAACTGTTATTTGTCTGTTAATGGTGTATTCAAATCTGAAATTGATATAGCAAAATTAACACCGCTGCTTACAGCTGAACCAGGTTCCGGTCCTTTTCGTGTCAGTTGTATAATGCTATAGCAATGTAATACTGAGAAAGAGGACCACCGCCGACAATTTATGAAAACCTATGGCTAGTATCGCCGAGCTTGTTTAACTTCATCACAGTGCACAAATATATACCAGAGATCATGGTTTTGAATAATTGTCTCCATCTAGTGACACATTATTGAGGATATGTTTGACTCTGCTCATCTTGGCTAATTCCAAATAACAAGGAAATGGGAGCAATAAGACATCAGTTCATTTTTTATTAAATACTGCAATGTACGTTAACAACCACAGCTTCAGACAATTACAGTATACTGTGTTTCTGCAACATCGCTGTAAAATTGCTTCATGTTGATTGTGATGGTGGACTCTTGTACAACTGTCCCAGAGTGGATTTTGTGTCTTTGGCTCCTGTCAATGACACCTCTTTCTTAGTATTACCCCTCTGCCATACCCTGTTACCGGCTTATCTAGCTATTCTTTCTCTTATGGTTTTTGACCCATCACGGTACAATTTACTTTCTCGTATCTGTTGCAATAGTTTGTTGGTTGTAGAATCTGTTTGTTTATGAGCCGAAATCATGTACGTTTATCAATGGAACGCCACCATATTCAGTTCTCTTGCAGAATAAAAAAAAATATTTTGTTCAAAAACAAATGCCGAGTGTCTGCATTTTTATATATTGTGTGTGTGTGTGTGTGGGGGGGTCAGTTTGACAAACCCACCATACATGTTGTATTAGCAGGATAGCTTGGCTTAACCTCCACACCTTTTGAAAACGTAGATTTTAAGTTGCTTGATAATCCTTATCATTTAACAGGGAAATAAAGCCAATATGGGGTTTAATATGTCATGCTAGTGCTGACATGAACTAAAATTGATCTTGGATTGGAAATATTTTGTCAAAAGTTGAGAAAAAGCTGGTGTAATACTGATATAGCATACAGATAGTATTCTTATCTTACCTTTGGAACTGATCAATGAGAAAATCAGGGCCAATATGTGAAATTAAGGAACTAAACCTAGCCTAATTTTTTATCTCATCACGGTCGCTGCCAGTTAAGCTGTGTTTAAAAGCACAGATCAAGTTCTGACCCAGAAAACAAAGCTGAACAATTCCTATTTCAGATACCATAAAATAAGGTATTATAATACCATTGACAATATTTAATAAAATAATAATAATAATTAATAATCCATTGTGAGGGATGTTGCTCGAGAAAACTGGGACAAAAATGATCACACTGGATTTTCCACAAACTCAAAAATCCAATTATCTCACAACATGCAACACAAATCAGATGTTTTTCTTCTCTGTGTTAAGTCTGAATCAGATAATTTTTCGAACAAATAGGCTGAGATCTGATCTAGATGTCAAATGGTTGTTTGGACTTGTGTCTGGATGGTTAGCTCCAAAGCAACACGGGAAGCAAGGCCAATATTAAGTCCTACCCTGTGACATCCCCAAAGGGCATCAGAGAAGAAGAAGAAAAAAAAAGAAAAAAAAACACAAATATTTTGCATCCCCATGTGAGCAATAGTTTTGTATTTTCTCACAAAAGTCTTGTGTTTCCTCGCAAGACATTTCGGGTTCCATCAAATTGTATTGCATTCAGTTTCCCTTTAAAGACTCTGTTACATTTCTGCTGTGGGATGATGTGACAGTGCTTCAACTACATCCTATTGTATGTGATGCAGCCAGTCTCTTTGCTGCAGCCACTGAACTGCCGGCTGAGTTTAACCTTGCCATGCGTCTCGAGTTTTCAAGTGCGAGAACATGACATGATTTGTAAGTATGAACTTGTATAATGTGAGAGAGAGAGCTTGTATGAATATTACAATAAAGAGGATTCCAGTTTGGAGGAGCTAGCTCTATTTAACTGTGACGGAACAGTCTTCTATTCAGGTCACCTGCATCAATTTGTGGTTTCACCCAAAGTTACTTCAAGGGGATGCAAGACTACTGTGACAGATGCAAAGCAAATTCATTGCATCCCCATCCCAGCCACCCCCCACACTCCACCATGGCCCACGGGGTGCATAAAGACAGAAAACAAGTAATAACGAGCAACGTTTTCCTCATGTCAGTGGTGATTTATATTTTAATATTCTTTACTCACTGTGTCACTGTAAGGGCAAGCAATGTTTATTACAACTCACTGTTGAGACAATAACATCTCAAATTCTTTTAATGGTGAAACGATGCCGTGTCAGCTTAAGAATTACAATCAATCGCCGAACTGAATTACCACAATACAGCTCTGAACGAGATACGGCCAACATAGACAATTATAATCAAATAACGGGTGCTTCTTGTCGCCGCATTTAAAGCTGAAATCTGGGATTTTTTCTCTCCATTAATAGTTATTTCAACCATCTGGTCCATGTGGTCAGACTACATTATACTAAATGGCATCTTCAGCATGGTTGGAGACACTCTCCATATGCTACTATTGAAATTTGTGACCAGGTGGGACGAACACTGGTGCAGCGGCAAACACGTCCCTACTCCATCCTTTCATCCATTATCCAAGCCGCTTATCCCAGTTGGGGGCACGGGATGCTGGAGCCTATCCCAGCAGTCACTGGGTGGCAGGTGGGGAGACACCCTGGACAGGCTGCCAGTCCATCACAGGGCTGACACATTCACACCTACAGAAAAGTTAGCATGGCCGATTCACCTGATTTACATGTCTTTGGACTGTAGGAGGAAACCGGAGCACCCAGAGGAAACCCACGCAGACACGGGGAGAACATGTAAACTCCACACAGACGACGACCCGGGACGACCCCCACAGTTGGACTACCCCGGTGCTCGAACCCAGGACCTTCTTGCTGTGAGGCGACTGCATTAACCACTGTGCCACCGTGCCGCCCACGTTCCTACTCAAACAGGGAAAACTGAAACATGATGATGATGTGGCGATGCTGCTGTCAGACAGATAAGCTACCAAGTCTACAATCAGTAAGCCAGTAAAACCGTGTTCCCATGTCGTTTGATGTAGTTCGTAACACACAAGGTTGTGCGCATTAGGCGATTTTACAAGCGTGGGGACTATTTAGCGATGAGCAGATGACACACACAATGGCTGCTACACCTTGTTTGCAGCTCTAACCGCCAGAGGGAGGGACAGAACTGACACCGAAATTAACAGATTTCAGTTTTAATCTCAGGATAGGTTTCTAAATCAGACATGACAAGCCTTGGCATGTTTTCTTGTCGTTCAAATACAGGCTGTTTCTGCTGTGTCTTTGTGTTTATTATACACTTCCTTATATATTTCAAGCCGAGCCCTAGGAAAACACAATTTGTTTTTATATCTTTTAACGGGTTAGACTTCCTAACAAGCGCTACTGTTTTGCCCGAGGGACATACAGATTATCATCAATTTTTTTTTTGTTGTATTTTCTCAAAGTTAACACGCTCCTTTTATTAACTGGCACAAACGAAGGGCCAGATTTGCCTCTCAGAACTATTTTGCTATGTATGGACAACACTCGAGCTTTATTCTACCAAAGTATTATTAAATATGAGCTTGACTTTCTGATGAACATGAGTAAAATTAATCCATAAACCCAACTACATTTACAACTATGGTGAAAGCGCTGACTCCGTGTGTGTGTGTGTGTGTGTGTGTGTGTGTGTGTGTGCGCGCGTGTGTGTGTGAACTTGGTTGAAATCAATAGGGTATAAGCATGAGTGATTCCTTTATAAATGATGACACCTTGCACATTAATCCATGCTTTCACTCCAGTTGTAATAGAGGCCTTGAAAGCCCCCTCTCCCTCCCCACCAACACTTATTAAAAGACTATTTCTCCCAGCGAGAAGGAAGATCATTATTGTGGTCTATATAAAGCTTAATTCTCATTCCCGCTTTCAAAAATGGAGGCCGTGGCCCCTCTACGCGCTCAAAACTCACAAACCTTGAAACATAGGGCGGAAGCCCCCACGGGAGCCAACTCTAAAAGCCTGGACTTCTATTTGATCTGCTCTCCTTCTTCTTCTTCGGCACTTTGAATTACAAATTCCATTCAATTAATTTTACATTTTTGCTCCATTTCCCTTTTTTGGGCTACTTAATTAAAAGCAGAGAGTGAATTTCAGCGGCGGAGTAATTAGATTTCGGCGAGCCATTATACGGAGCAGCAGGGCATGGATCACATGGCTTACTTTTCCTTTTCCCATTTTCTCACTGACAGACCAATGTGACATATGCCAATCAAGTCACCCCACCACAGAAGTGTGCACTAGCACAGACTCTCGAATCCACACACAAGTACACAGGCACACATACGAAATGGTTTCTACTGTATTTTATTGTACTGTGCCCAACTTATTACTGTGTCCTGAATTTGAGAACTCTTGTACTGACAAGACATGCATGCAAAGATGCTCATGTACACACACACGCAGTACATGAACACATACATGTGTTGTTGCACACACATTTCAGACAGAAATATACATTATATTCTGCATGCGCAAACCACGACTGACTCAGTGAGATGCACGGACATGCAATAACAATGAGCAACACCCTGTACCTCATTGAGGGGTGGAGTCCTCGGGGATTTTGGCTCCACCCAAGATACTTTTTGATTGGCTGGTCAGTAATTGGAGCATAGCACAGGCCAGGTGCTCACAGATGCAAGAGAATCGGTGGCCAAGCAGCAAAAAAAAGGCCAAGCGGCAGACTGTTGCTGTGGCTTTATTTCCGGTGGTCCTTTTATTATTTCAGTAATAAATAGTATAGAGGGCCCCTGTGTGGTAATTATACGAGTGGAAGCACACACACACATCCTAATAACGATGGACTCACAAAGTAGATGTAGAAACACACCACAAGGAGCCACTGAAGTGAGTTAGGCTCAGCGGGGACTGCAGTGTACATCTATGTGTAGAAAATCTGTGATTAAGACGGGGCCTGTACATATGATGCCTGTTAGGAGACCAGAGAGTTGGGAATTACACTGGGTAATTGGAGAATATGTTGAAGGAGCTAATGATGATGCAGTTCAGCGGTAAAACTCCTAGGGTTTAAGTCACTCCTTAAACTGAAGACTTTTATGATGAAGTACGAATACACGGACATGCTCTCTGGGAGTATGCACCGTCTTCCTTTCACTTAGTGACTAAATGGTTAAGAGGTTATATCCAGGGGCTTTTTTCCCTCTTCCTTGTGACTCAGTCATTTTTCTCCTTCCTGCACTTTCTGACCCATTTAGACAAATGATAATAACCACCACGATAATGCGAAGAAAACAGAGCGAGAATAAAAACCTTATTTGTGTGGATCTTTAACAATACAGTTTTCTAAATACTTATCAGTCCATTAAAGCAGGCAGAATTTCCAGCAAGAATAAGTAAATGAATTTCTAAAAGCACCAAAGGATAAAATAACACCGACTAGACAACAAAATGTCTTTACATATTAAAAGAAAATCTACAAAAGCAACAGCACACGAAATCAACGTGATAAAAACCCCGTCTGAGATGTGATTTAAAAGAAGACACAGATTCTGCAGACAAAACCGTCTCAAGCAAATCATTCCAGGTGCTATAATGGCGAATTTCAGGTCATGTTGCTTTTTTCCGCCACGTGGGTAACTCTTATCACAATTCCTGCAATCAATCCTGGGTCCCAAAATGCAGCAAGGTGTTTGTGATGCATGAACATAAGAGGGTTTTCAATATCAAGGAGCAGTACTGTTTTTCAACCATTTGAGATGCGTCTAAAATATGTGATTTTTAAATTGCACACATATACACCTATCTATACGTTAACTACGAAATTCTCCACAAGAGTAAAAAGGAAAATTAGATCCATTTAGGGAGGGAATCTGGAGCTAGTTCACAACCTTTCACTCCATCACTGACGACATGTTCTGCAAGACAGCGTCATAAAAAAGCCACAAAATACCGAACACCGAGCAATAACAATACGTAACATATACGGGTAGTTTCAACTGTGATTTTTTTTAATTGCACTATATCTGTCTATTGTTTCTGCTGCAAGATATCACAGTCACTCTTGCAGAACTTGGCAATGAGTGAAAAATTTAAGAGAAATTCTGAGCACCAGGAGGCAAAAAAGAAGTGCTGAAATGTTGTTTTAAAGAAAACATTAAAACCAGTCCACCCTTGTTAGCCCTGCAGAGAGGATCAGGCTACTGAGAATAGGGGTGGATGCTGGGGGAAGGGGGCAAGTATTTGCACGGATATGCAGACAACTATACACACATGCACATTTATTGGAGCTGGGCCTACTCACACACACAGCACCTTACATACATCGCACACTATTATTGTTGCTGTTTTTTTGTTCTGTTTTGTTGTTGTTCAGTTACTATTGTTGCTGCAGTGTTGAGGAGCCAAAACTCAAGAATTTTACTCTCTTATGCTTTTATAATGAGACGGAAGAAATGAAGAACCTTGACTCTTCAGAGAGTCAGAGAATTAGGATTCCTGGTATGAATTCTGTGCGTGACAAGAGTGCATTGGAAAGTAGGATGATTATGAACAAAAAGTCCTGTCAGAGACTTTACCTTAGTCCCACTAAAGTCATTCCACATTTCTCTTTCAGTCCCTGTCAAAAACTTACTGACACATGTGAAGCCTATACACTAATGAGCCAAAACAGTATGACCACCTGCCTAATATGCTGTTTGTCTTCCGTGTGCCACCACAACAGCACCGACCCGCCGCTGCATGAACTCTACAAGACCCCTGAAGGTGTCCTGTGGTACCTGGGACCAAAAACTTAGCAGCAGATCCTTCAAGTCCTGTAAGTTGTGAGGTGGCGCCCCGTGGATCAGACTTGTCAGTCCAGCACATACCACAGATGCTCAATCAGATTGAGATCTGGAGAATTTGGAAGCTAGGGCAACACCTTGAAGACTCATCATCATCATCTTCCTCAAACCTTTCCTGAACAATGTGTGCAGTGTGGAAGGGCACATTATGCTGCTAATACAGGTCACTGCCATCAGGGAATACCATTGCCATGAAGGTGTGTACCTGTTCTGCAACGACGTTTAGGTAGGTGGCATGTGTCAAATTGACGTCCACATAAATGGCCGGACTCCGGGTTTTCCAGCAGGACATTGCTCAAAGCATCACACTCCCTCCACTGGCGTGTCCTCTTCCCAGTGCATCCTGGTGCCATCACTTTCCCAGGTAAACGGTGCACAGGTACATGGCCATCCACATGACCTAAAAGAAAATGGGACTCATCACACCAGGCGACTTTCTTCCACTGCTCCAAGGTCCAGTTCTGACACTCACATGCCCATTGACTGTGGATAGGGGTAATAATGGGCACTCTGACCACCCTGCGGCTATGCAGCCACATACGCAGCAGGGTGCGATGTACTGTGTGTTGTGACACATTCCTCCCTTAACCATCTTTAAAATTTTCTGTGACTTGTGCCACAGCAGACCGTCTGTCGGTTCAGTCCAGATGGGATAGCCTTCGTTGCCCTCGTGCATCAATGAGCCTTGGGCACCCAACACCCTGTCACCGGTTTGTGGTTTGTCCCTCCTCAAACCACTGTCGGTAGGTACTCACCACTGCTGAGCGGCAGCACCCCACAAGCCTTGCGGTTTCAGAGATGCTCTGACCCAGTTGTCTGACCATAACCATTTGGCCCTTATAAAAATCACATAGCTCTTTACTCCTGCCCATTTCTCCTGTATCCAACACATTGACTATGAGAACTGTTTGTTCGCTTACCATCTAATCTACCCTGACTTGACATGTGCCCTTGTTTGGAGATTATCAATGTTATTTGGTTCACCTGTGAGTGGTCGTATTGTTTTGGCTCGTCAGTGTCTATATACTCACACGTACGTACACACATGTCTTTTGTTCCTGCTTGTCTCTTCACCACTGCAAACGTTAAATTGTGCGATGTGGGCTCATTTTCCCTGAGCCTGCATCGATCAAACAGAAGCCACGATACACATGCAATTAGCATGTCAATTAACTAGGCTTTATCAGGGCTTCAGGGGATCCAGGGCCTGTCAAAGGCACTTCGTCTGTGGTGTGATGAGAATAAGATATCTGTAGGTATGTTGTTTGACAGGATTAATGACTTTAATCTCTGGATCTGGACGAGGATGGATGGTAGAGAACAATGATGTTTTATTAAGGAGACTCCAGCACTACGTATGTTTGAGTAGAGAGAGCAGACATTAAAGCACTCTGTGCAATATACTATGAATGCTGAAGCTGAAGTGAAAGCACACACACGCACGCACACACACAGGGACAATTTAGTACGGCCAATTCACCTGACCTACATGTCTTTGGACTGTGGGAGGAAACCGGAGCACCTGGAGGAAACCCACGCAGACACGGGGAAAACATGCAAACTCCACTCAGAGGACGATCCGGGACAACCCCCAGGGTTGGACTACCCCTGGGCTCGAACCCAGGACCTTCTTGCTGTGAGGCAACCACGCTAACCACTGTGCTGCCATATATACATACATACATACATACATACATACATACATACATACATACATACATACATACATACATACATACATACATAAAACAGGCATTTACACAAAAATATGCACGCAAAGAAACACAAACACTTAGCTTTAGAAGTTATGCACAGGCCACAGAATTCTTTGCCCAGTATCAGGGTTTGGCTTTTCCCAATCGCAATGAACGGGTGGTTCATATTTTCAGCCATTTATACAGAAAAATATATTTTTAAATTTTGTTGAACAACCTGCTGTTGCAGCAAGGGAAGTAAATGAACAATACCCTAAATCTTATTTTGATCCACAGATGATTGGCAACTCGGTGGTAGACATAGCAGAGCAGCGCTCAGATGTACAACAGAAATGGACCAGTGAGTTCCTCTCTGCCAGAACCAGCAAAGTACATAAATATAGTGCCTCGCTACAGCACAAGAATGCTGACATATCTGCTGAGGGAGGAACTGGCTTTCAGGGTCACTGCTTTCACAGGGTTAAATCACCTCCCAAATCAGTATCTCCTTAATGAGCTCCCACCTCTGCCTCCATCCTTTCTCCTCCCCCCCATCCTTCATTTCCAAACATCTCTCACCTGTCCCCAACCCCCCACCACCCTCGTCCCTTCATTTACTTCCTTTTCCCTTTACTCCCTTCCTTGTATCCTTCCAATCTTTCCCCACACTTTCTTTATTCTCCTTCCTCCCTCCATCCCACAGCCCCAGTGATACCGCAATCAGAGAATTGGGGTGGGGGGGGGTGAAGGTGTGAGCCAAAGGGGTGCTCTTGAGATACACCAGGCGGTTGGTGAGTGTGGTGGTGGCAGCGGGGGAATAAATTAGAGCCAGACAGACAGAATAATAAAGTGATAATGAGTTTGCAAGCTGGCCGCTGTGCCAACCCCGGGCACAGCCCAGTGAATATTTACCACCCTGGTAATAAGTAGTGGAGGGGATTAAATTACCGGCAGTGCCAGCCTATAAGGCCTGTTGAAAGACAGGAGAAAGGGGAGAGCAGAAAGAGGAGTGAGAGGTGGAGGGAGAGGAAGGGATAGAGGAGAATGAGCAAGAAGGGCAAAGAGAAAGATGAGGAGACCGAGGAGGAACTGGCTATGCGGTGAAACAGCAGACCTGCATGCTAAGGAGAGAAGTACAACCGCAAATGCATACATACACACACACACACACACACACACACACACACACACACACTGGGTAACACACGTGCACATACATGCACACAAAAACACACACACGTGTGCACTCAAACACACAAACGCACACACAAGCACATGCACAACACATTAAAGTGCACACACTCAAATACACACCACAAAAAATGCACGCGCACACACACACACACACACACACACACACACTTTTAAAAAAAAAAATCTCCTACCGCAAGGCACTCTCCACAAAATCGAAATCAAGGTCAAGCCAGATGGATTGAGTCCTATTTGTGTGTGTGTGTGTGTGCGTGCGCGAGAGAGAGAGAGCTGTATATACGTGTTTGTGTGTGGTCGACATACTGCACATTTATAAATGTATGTATATACACTGCACATATATTTGCATCTATTGTGCAGACATGTTCCAAAATGTGTCATGCACTGCCTGCCTGTGCATTTTTGCATCTTTATTTATGCACATATCTGCATCATGTTTACATGCACGTCTGTATGCAGGGCAGAATACAATATGCATTTCATGCAACAAGTAAAATAAAAGCACAAATGTGTCTCTGTGCACGACATATCCGCCTGTCTCGTCTTCACGTGCTTGGTAGTTGCACCACCTCAGTGTGCCCCCCGCTAGACAGAATTTCCCAGTCATCAGGAATTGAAATGAGAGATTGCTGAGAGATCCCATTTTGCTAATCCATAAAGGTCAGTGGTCACCTGATCTTTACAAACCTGATCACATGCGACTATTGGTGCACGTGTTTGTGTGCATGATTGTGTGTGTGTTGCCGTGTGGTGGGATGGGGGGTTACGCTCATGCTATTTAAGGGTTGTCAGAGTTGCTTCCAGGTTGGAAAGCACAATGGGAGCAAAATCAATTTGCCGTGAATTACTCTGTTCAATATGAGCCTTTGCCCCTATCAGTTAGTAAAATGTGGTCTTCAGCCAACATCTGGTGAAATAACCTACAATCCAATCAGGAGTAAAGGCATACATATAAGGAGATGCACACACACACATACATACTCACAAAGCCAAGAATGGGGCCTTCTTGTGACTTTCCAAACTTCCCCTCCTACTATCCTTGAACAATCCTTCGTTTAAGAACCCCCCCCCATCCAGACACACCTTTGTAAGAAACAGCCTATGATGTGTATAATAAACATCGATTTGCTCAAGTAAGCTATAAAAAAAAACAATTGCTCCTTCAGCAGACTGCTCCTTCTCGCCTCCAGCATCTTCTCCATGGCCCCTTTCTCGTCATCTCTCGGTCTCTCACGCCTTGGATTATGCCTGAAGAGCTTGTACTTTGCCATTGCTGCATTGTTTTTAAACTGCACAAATTAAGCCTATTGTGCCTTTATCTTTTGTTCAAATGTACTGTCGACAGTCATCCACCTTAATTTTCATAACCAATTGCACATTTCCTCTTTCCTTCCTCCGTTTGGTGGTATTTCTGCTTGTATTAGACAGAACACAATGGAGGTAGAGCGTAATGATGAGAAAAAGACGAAGAGGGGGGTCACATGCAGCAGATGGCATGAGCAGAATTTAAACCCACAAAGCCACCAGTACATAGTTGGCACCTCAGCTACGCAGGCACACCCCTTCCTCTCTCATATCTGCAGAGCATCAAGCACGACAGTTTGCGATGAGTAGGAAAAACAAGGCATGTTCTCGTGGCTGTGTGGAGATAGGAGTACACTGAGAAAACTCAAGACGTGGCATTACCTGTTTGAGGGAAAATATAATGTTTGTGTAAGTCTGGAAAACACCTTCTATTGGCTGGCATGTAGCCATAATGTGTGCACGCATGTCTGTAAGACTACTCAACAGATCTTAATTTTGGGAAGGATGGCAAGAGATGGCTCGGTGCGATGCAGCGTTTTAATTTAGAAACCTTAGGGTCAAAAAAACAACAATGAAGTATGAACTGAGATTCATATGTGGTGAACGTTTCTGTCCTTTAAGGCTTCTTTTTATCCAGTGGTGTACTGGCCATCAGGCATATCGGGACAAATCCCGGTGGGCCGCCGCATCGGTGGGCCGCCAAAAAATGCATGACAGGCCATGTGTGTCTGTCATTCGGGGTGCGCATGAGAGCGTGTTGCTGGATTTGTGTTCCGGGACTGGGCTCACTGGCCAATCACAACCAAGTTAGTTAAAACACAAAAGTAGTGCACAGCAGTGAGATGGCCAACCAAAAGCCATGGACAAGAAAATATCAAAACGTAGAGGGGCCAAAAGAAAATAGAGACAAAAAGGCAGCAGGCATTAGAGACACAGCCTTCCAAATGTAAACCGGCATGACCCATGGTGCACCTGTGCTGCGTGTGTAGGTGGAGCCTGGCAGTGTTCAATGAGAAAAGGAGGTGACCAACAAGTAGCGATTATGTTCCAGGGAATAGTCATATCCTAAAAGTGTCATGAGGAAAACTAGGCTTACTATATAGCTAGCTAGCTTTGTTTGGCATGTCCTCAAGTCTGCAACATTATTAGCTGTCCTCCGTGCATCCATACATCAGCTGCAAGCGCGTCCTACTAAACATCCCTCTCAGGTCTTGGCGACGCACAGCCCATGTCGGCAGTTGGGTACGCGCCGTGGGAAAAACTCGACACACAGTTTGGGCATCAGGATCCTCAAGTGACCAGCAACAATATTTAAGAGGAGCAGACTGAAGCGGTAAAATGGACATTAAATTAGACTATGCTACATGGTCAGTTAAAACTGCTGTAATTTGTGGCTACAAAACGACCCCACTGATAGACTACTTGTTACTATTTAAGCCATGCTGATGGCGTGTTACAATAGAAATTTGTGCCGACTGAAATATGTCCTGCAATAGAAATATGCTACTTTCCATCGCAAAAGCCCATGAATACCTTCAGAATCACCAGTCAACAATAAAAGACTATCATTACCAGCAGGGATTAGGGTGCTAAATCTAGTGGGCTATGTCCTATAATTACATTACCCCCCCCCCAAATGTAACAAACACACACACACACACACACACACACACACACACTATATATACTATATATTGTACATGTGTAATCAACCTTTAACCCCCACCCGGTCTCAGCAGCTAAGTCCAGGGCTGAATTTCTTTCCCAATACACCATTGTTTATATAAGGGGAGGGGGGCAGACAAATCCAAACAGCAACTAACAGAAGAGGTCGGCACGGTGGCACAGTGGTTAGCACGGTCACCTCACAGCAAGAAGGTTCTGGGTTCGAGCCCCGGAGTAGCCCAACCTTGGGGGTCGTCCTCTGTGTGGTGTTTGCATGTTCTCCCCGTGTCTGCGTGGGTTTCCTCCCACAGTCCAAAGACATGTAGGTCAGGTGAATCGGCCGTACTAAATTGTCCCTAGGTGTGTGTGTGTGTGTGTGTGTGTGTGTGTGTGTGTGTGTGTGTGTGTGTGTGTGTGTGTGTGTGTGTGTGTGTGTGTGTGTGTCAGCCCTGTGATGGCTTGGCGGCCTGTCCAGGGTGTCTCCCTGCCTGCCACCCAATGACTGCTGGGATAGGCTCCAGCATCCCTGCGACCCCGAGAGCAAGATAAGCGGTTCGGGTAATGGATGGGTGGAACTAACAGAAGACAGGCACACTGCTTGTGGGTTGATCAACAGACAGCTTACTTAAAGGATTTTTTTTTAATGAAGATTTTTCAGCTCATGTCCATTCCTGCCATCCTCTTCTTTCTCACTAGGAGTACTCGTTTCATACGGTATTTGAATAATTAATTATTTTTTTAACAACCTGAGTCTTATTGTAGTTTTGCCATCGTTTACAATATGATGTTATTTGACATGGGACCACCTCCGGACACAGCGTGAAAACGGCATCTTATGATGTGACAGACTAAAACTCTAAATCTGTTCTTTCAACAAAATAAAAACCCAGTGCCTCAGTTAGACTGTATACATTATTTCCCATTATCTATGACTTCTCATCCGTGTTTGCCAAGTAGTTTATCGATGGCTACCACTGCCAACTAGCGTTCAGTGGGGTTTCAGTCAGGGTCTTCAGTAATGAACTGCCCCCCCCCCCCACACACACACACACATTTCTCATAATATGGCTGCCGATATAGCCAACACAGCCACATACAAAATAAACTATCACGCACTACATGCAATACTGGATCAACACCAACAGGACAAACCACAACACACACCACTGTGCATTAAAGCGGCCTCACCATCAGATCTCCCTTCATGTGACTCAGCAGCCAGATTGCACATGCACACCACATGGCACGAAAACAAACACTAGAAGAGTGCAGATCTCCGCCAGGCGTATCTCCCCTTCTCCGGTGCTCAGGCTTGGCGAGAACCCCAACCCCCCCTCCTTTTTTTTGCCTACCGGGAAAAGGAGCCCTTATTAAGACCAGATTTAAAAAAAAAATATTCTATTGATTTTTTACTTCAGATATTTTTAACCGGTTTTCATGATATAAAAAGAATGTAAGCGAATGGCTTTCATTCATTCTAAAGCAATAAGAAAACGGTAAAAACAAAAACACAGCTCAGCTATGGGATTTTTTTAAAATTATTATTATTATTGCCGTTTTCCCCTTTTTTTCTCCCCACTTGTTTTTTTTATAAATGTATTTCTGATTTCCCCCCCCTTTTCTCCCAATTTTAGTGGCCAATCGATCCCTATTTTAATTCAAACCCCCACCCTCGTACTGCGTGCATTCGCCAACTGCATCTCTCCGGCCGGCAGTCTCGAAAGAGACGCCTCCCTGTAATATTTGCTAGTAATATTTGATTTGCTAATGTCCCTTACGGCTTTCCGTAGCGCCACAACAAAGTCACGTGATGTACGTAACAACGTCAGTGGGAATCCGGTCGGTGAATAAACACCCAGCACGAGAGAAGTCGTCCTTGCTTTATTAATGTTATAAGTTAACATAGCCAGAGGGCACAGATCATTACATGGTGTCAGAGTAGCGGAGTTTAAATACCCAATATGGATTCGTACGGCGTTCCAGCTCCACGGATGGACTGGGAATCGGCGAACTTACCTGAAGCATGGAGACGATTTCGACAAACAACGGAGCTAATGTTCACGGGCCCCCTGCGCGGGAAGAATGAAGAGGAGAAATGCAGCTACCTCCTGCTCTGGATAGGGGAAAAAGGGCGCGATGTGCACAACACTTGGACACTCAGCGGAGAACAAGCCAAGAAGCTAGAAACGTACTACGATAAGTACACTGAGTACATCACCCCCAAAGCAAACCCGATTTATGCCAGATATAAATTTCATGAAAAGATGCAGGGAGAGAGTGAATCCTTCGAACGATTTGTAACTGAGCTAAAGCTCCTAGTCAAAGACTGTGGCTACCCAAATGCCGACGAGATGGTCAGGGACCGCATCGTGTTTGCCACCAACTCACCCAGAGTGAGAGAAAAGCTACTTAGCCAGGGAGCTGAGCTAACGCTAGAAAAGGCCATAGATGTAGCCCGCTCACACGAGCTAGCAAAGCAACAGCTAAAGTCTATGGGCCAGGGCAGCACACATGAAACGGTGCACGCAATAGGCAGAAAGACTTACAAACCGAACGCACCCAAAGCAGCTAACGCTAACTTCAGACAAAGGGAGGGTAACGTTAGCACCGCCGCTAGGGCGTGTAGCTATTGTGGAGGGCTACACGGCGCTAAAGCCACTTGCCCAGCTAAGGGTAAACAATGCATTAAATGCAAGAAGCTCAATCATTTTGCTAAAGTATGCAAGTCTAGCTCCCAGGGACAGACAAAGTACTACCGCGGCACAGTACATGCCGTCGGAGAGAACCCAGAAGAGTGCACCACTGACAGAGAACAGGAAGAACTGTACTTCGACAACATTACAGTGGAGAGCACCGCTGTGGGAGAACAGACAGAGCTGTACATAGACTGCATCTCAATAGAGAACAACGGAAAAAGCAACGAGCAGGCTTACGTAGAGGTTGGAATTGGCACACCTCCACAGAAGGTAAAGTTTAAACTAGACACTGGGGCACAGGCCAATACTATTCCCACCAACCTGTTCCAGGCGCTGTTCAAAAATGTGACACTGAAACCAGCAATACACAGACTCACTGAATATGGAGGAGGCGCGCTGAGCGTGAAAGGCACATGCAAACTCAAATGTAAGTACAGAGACAATGCAATTATGCTGGACTTTTACGTCATTGACACAAACGCCCCACCAGTCATGGCAATGAAAACATGCCGTGACCTAAACTTGGTAAAAATAGTGATGGCTGTGAGCGAGGAAAACAATGTCACATCACAGAGCATAATGGATGAGTATGCAGATGTTTTCCAAGGAATAGGAGAGTTCCCAGGCGAGTGCACCTTCCGCGTCACACCAGATGCAACGCCGGTCGTCTGCCCGCCACGCAGAATCCCCATCGCCCTACGCAGCAAACTGAGGGACGAGCTTGACAGCATGGAGAAAGGCGGCATAATCTGTAAGGTAACAGAACCCACAGAATGGGTGAACGCACTCGTCATTGTTGAGAAGCCAAAGACAGGCAAACTTAGAGTGTGTTTAGACCCCAGAGCTCTTAACAAAGTGATACAACGACCTCACTACCCCCTCCCCACGCTGGAGGACGCCACCACAAAGCTTGCTGGAGCTGAGTACTTTAGCGTGTTAGACGCGCGGTCAGGCTATTGGGCCATCAAACTGAGCACTGAATCCTCAATGTTGACGACATTTAACACAGTGTTTGGCAGGTATCGTTTCCTCAGACTGCCATTCGGAATCGTGTCCGCTCAAGACGAGTTCCAGAGACGCGTGGATGAAACATATGAAGGATTGGACGGTGTGACGGCCATAGTGGACGATATACTAGTGTTCGGCAAGACTAAAGAGGAACATGACCAGCGTCTCAGAGCGATGCTGAAGCGCACAAGGGAGCGAGGGGTGAGGCTCAACCCCGACAAGTGTCACATATGCGTGTCCGAGGTAAGCTACTTCGGCCACACGCTCTCACACGAAGGCATCAAACCAGACCCACACAAGGTGAAGGCGGTCAAGGACATGCAACCCCCACAGAACAAAGCAGAGCTGGAGACAGTCCTCGGCATGATCAACTACCTCGCCAGATTTGCTCCACACCTCTCACAGATAAACTCACCCCTCAGACAGCTTCTGAAACAGGACAGTGAGTTTGTGTGGGATGCAGTCCACGACAAGGCGTTCCAAGAGATGAAGAATCTCATTACACAGCACCCAGGTCCAGTACTCTCATATTTCGACCCGCAGAAAGAGCTGCGACTCCAAGTGGATGCATCCAAAAGTGGCCTTGGGGCTGTCATGCTCCAAGATGGCAAACCAATTGCCTATGCGTCCAAGTCACTCAACAGCACTGAAGAAAACTACGCACAGATAGAGAAGGAGCTCTACGCTGTGGTCTTCGGCTGCAAGAGGTTCCACGAGTACATGTATGGACGAAAAGTGATTGTGGAGTCAGACCACAAGCCTCTGGAGGCAATACTAAAAAAGCCACTGGCAGCAGCACCACCCCGGCTGCAACGGATGATCCTGGCGCTCCAAAAATACGACATCCAAATCATCCACCGCCCCGGTAAGGACATACCGGTGGCCGACACACTGTCACGCAAGTCAATAGAACACCACGACAGTGACCTACAGGAAGGGATGGAGGCCCAAGTGCACACAGTCCTCAGCAACATCCCTGTGAGCGACACAAGACTCACAGAAATCAAGCAGGAAACAGCGCAAGATCCACAGCTCACCGCACTCAGACGAGCCACACTCACTGGCTGGCCAGACACAAAGAAAAAGTGCCCGCCCAGCATCCAGGAATACTGGAACCACAGAGCAGAAATCTCAGAAATGGACGGTATCCTGTTCAAAGGTGAGAGAATCATTGTCCCCCAAAAGCTTCGCAAGGACATGATACAGCGCATCCATGCCAGCCACCTTGGCGTGGAAAAAAGCAAATGCCGAGCAAGAGACTTACTGTTCTGGCCTGGCATGGGGAAACAGATCGAGGATGCGGTAGCAGACTGCAGCATATGCCAAGAACGGCGCAGCGCAAATGCAAAGGAACCAATGATGTCACACGCCATACCCGAGCGGCCGTGGCAAGTGATAGGCACAGACCTATTCACATGGAACTCACAGGACTTCATAGTCACTGTGGACTACTACTCCAGATTCTTCGAGCTAGAGAGACTTTACAGCTGCACCTCATCTGCCGTCATCATGAAGCTGAAAGCAGCAATGGCTCGACACGGAATCCCCGAGACTATCATCAGCGACAACGGTCCGTGCTACAGCTCTGGTGAGTTCCGCAACTTCTCACAGACATGGGGTTTCTCACACACCACCACAAGCCCCCACTACCCACAGAGCAACGGCCTCTCCGAGAAGACTGTCCAGACGGCCAAACGCATCCTGGACAAAGCCAAAGCTGAGAACAAAGACCCCTACATGAGCTTGCTGGAGTATCGCAACACACCGGTGGACAACCTGAAATCACCGGCACAGCTACTGATGAGTCGGAGGCTGCGGTCCATTCTCCCATCAACAGCAAAACACCTGCAGCCACAGATCGCCAGTCAGGAGGATGTTCACAAAAGGAGAGAGGTATGTCAACAGCGCCAGCAGGCATACTACAACCGAACAGCCAAACCTCTGCCCCACCTGCCCGCAGGCACACCAATCCGCTTCCGGCAGGAGGATGGATCCTGGAGACCTGCAACTGTGGAAAGACCAGCGAACACAGAGAGGAGCTACTACATCCAAACCAAAGAAGGTCAGATCTACCAACGCAACCGTCAACACCTGCGACAAAGCAGAGTGAACACTCACACTACACACACACACACTTCACAGCAGACTGTTACCAGCGCTAACAACAACACACAAGCCCATCAGCAAGAGCATGCTGAACCTCCAGACACGAACAATCAGCGACAACCAGACACACAGCCTGGTTACACCACGAGGTCAGGTCGCACGATCAAACCAAGACAAATCCTTGACTTATGAATGTTAAAAAAAGATAATCTTACACCAACCTGTACTATACCTGCTATGTTTTGAAAAGAAATATTTACAGCGTTCACTTACCTTGTGTACCTACCTGCTGTTTGCAGTTACCAGTAATGAAATGAAAAAAAAAGATGAAATGTTATTACGGTGTCACATTTAGACAGTGAAGGAAATGTTTTACACTACTTTGTTGCAGTCCAGTTATATAAGAGTTCCACTTTCATATTCTTTCTTATTAAGATTGTATTCGCTTATAAACGTGCTCAACGTGGTCTGTATCTCTGCAGAGAAAGCAGCACTTTTCAGAAAAAGGGAGATGTAATATTTGCTAGTAATATTTGATTTGCTAATGTCCCTTACGGCTTTCCGTAGCGCCACAACAAAGTCACGTGATGTACGTAACAACGTCAGTGGGAATCCGGTCGGTGAATAAACACCCAGCACGAGAGAAGTCGTCCTTGCTTTATTAATGTTATAAGTTAACATAGCCAGAGGGCACAGATCATTACACTCCCCACTTCCGTGACAAGGCGAATCCAGACGGAACCATTGCTTTTTCCGACACACACAGAGACGCAGTCATGTGACGAACACAAGCCGACTCCGCCCCCTCCCGAAGACAGCGCTGCCAATTACTGCTGCTTCATCGAGTCCGGCCATAGTCGGATCTGACGAGACCGGGGCGCGAACCCCGGTCCCCAGTGGGCAACTGCATTTTTCTCCCCACTCTTCCGAGCCGTCCCGGTCGCTGCTCCACCCCCTCTGCCGATCCGGGGAGGACTGCAGACTACCACATGCCTCCTCCTTTACATGTGGAGTCACCAGCCGCTTCTTTTCACCTGACAGTGAGGAGTTTCCCCAGGGGGACGTGGCGCGTGGGAGGATCACGCTACCCCCCACCACCACGACCACGAAAAAGCGCCCCGAGCGACCAGAGGAGGCGCTGGTGCAGCGACCAGGACACACCCACATCCAGCCGGAGGTAACGCGGGGATTCGAACCGACGATCCCCATGTTGGTTGGCAATGGAATAGACCGCTACGCTACCCGGGCGCCCCTCACGGGAAATGTTTTATTGTATCTACTGGGGGGATTTCCAACTGTGTCTGTGATTAATCCTACTGCTGAAATTGTATTTTTATAGCGGAGTTTTAACATTGGAGTCTTTGGCACTTCCGCTTGTGATCGCCCGCATGATGTCAGTTAAACATGGTGGAGAGGTGACTAAAGAGAATTATTTTTGGTTCATCGAGTGTTCCTCCAGTTCTCCTGTGCTGAGATCAGCAGTGAATGACTTACTATACGATCGACGTGTCATTTACATATTTACATAGTGTAACGTGCATGGATAAGAAGGCCCGCTGGCTGGTGGGTCTGACCCTTTAGTCTAGCGGTTAGCGATGCCTCCTGCGGTGCGGGCGATACGGGTTCGCGTCCCGGTTGTGGCGACGGTATCTCGGACTGCCCCCCGAATTCGCTACATTGGTGTCAGAAGTGGGATGGAGCGACCGTAAGGCCATCGGAAGCGTAGGCGCCCTGAGGCGTGAAGGAGCTGATATGCTTAAGCGCGGGGACGCGCTTCTCGAAGGAGGGGGGTAGTGTAACGTGCATGGATAAGAAGACACGCTGGTCCCTGACTAACGGGTCGGACAGTTTAGTCGACTGGTTAACGTTGTCGCTTGCGGTGCAGGAGATACGGGTTCGCTTCCCGGCTGTGGCGACGGTATCTCGGACTGCCCCCCAAATTCGCTACAATACATAATGGGCACTGTCGCTGCCCGATCTAAATTAACTATGCGCATGCGTGCAATGACAGCAGCGTTGGTCGAGCAAGAAAGTGAACGGAGGAAGCGGCGATAGCTATAACAAACGTTTTCCGAAGGTTTTTCATCACAACTACGAGAGATTCTTGATCAGTCATAAATTTGTACCCAAAAAATAAAAATCTAGGTTGATAGGTCCAATTTCCACAGTTGCTGTAGAGTTCACCAGTCACTCGCGCAACTTCAACCAATTCAACACCGCCTTCAATTCAATAAGAAAAAACGTGCCCACCAACCTGGAGTTGAAGTTCCACCTCACTCGAGAGTCTCTGGCAGAATTCCTCCAGTTATTTAGTCCGTTTGGGAGGCCGTGCAAAAAAAAATTTTTTTTAAATGCAGACAATCCTACCAGACTGACAAAAAACACTTAGCTCGCCGACAAGACAGTAGCTGTGAATGCGGTGGCCATTCCGCTTAGTTTACTCACAACACGCCAAAAACTGGAGCTCAAAGTTGATGACGCTAACCGAGGCTAGTAACACACGTAGCATGGCCATGGGGCGTTCTGTCAACACATCAACACTTGATTGGCTGATGATACGATCACTCAAAGTTTTAATCAGATTGCAGCCTCGGGCTTCAAAGAAAAGCTATCATTACAAACTAATGCTGGCCCAAGGAGGTGTGATGCATGACGTAGGGAATTCCTGCTCAGCCCCACGAGAAAACAAGTAATTGAATTCCCGTGTCAGGCATACGTCAATGTAACTATGAAAAACAAATTATGATTTTGACAGAGCCAGCAGAGACGGCCCTGATAGCCCACCACTGCTACTACCTACAGTTGGTATAGGCTGGTCATTCCTGCAAGTTTAACCAGAAAGTGGGTCAGTAATCAATTATTTAAGATATTGGACATTTCGAGTAACAACTTTGAATTTTTAATTATGTTTACATTTCCAAGCACTTAGTTAAAAGTTAAATTGGATTTGTTGAACATGACTGACGTCCCTGTTCTGTGTTTTTTTGTTGTATACCTGTGTCCAGCGGTGGTCCTGGGTCCAAAGTTTCCACAATGAAGCCAGTGAGTAGAATCAGCGACAATCAGGAATCAGGATAATTTATTGTCATCTCATTCATGTACTTGCGTACACAAAAGAGACGAAATTTCGTATCTCCCAGCCCACAGCAGTGCAACACAAAAGACAAAGACGTGTCTGTGAATGTTCTCATTCATCCAGGTCATGGTTATCCAAAGGAGTTGAATCAAGTGCAACTGGACTTGGTATATGCCAAGTCCAGTTGCACTTGATTCAACTCCTTTGGAAAGGACAAAAAACACATATCCAAAACCTCCCCAAAACGACACCATCAAAAACATACAAAACCAGAGAGAACAAAGCAAAACAACAAAAACAAAAAAAAAACGCAAACACAGTCAACAACACAGCCCATTCAGTAAATCAGCAACACAATTTTAAAATTTCCCTGTCCAGAGAACGAACGCCAGCCAGGATGACTGTCGGAACTGCTGGTCTGCATGGGCTAGCAGTTAGCTTAGCCTGCCCCGCTTCCGCGTACTGTCAGACCGCCCTCTGCGTTTCCTCTTCGGGCACAGCTCCGTTCAGGGCCGTGGTCTTTGGGCCCACAGGATGCAGCAGACCAAGCTCCCTCATGATGACACAAATGCAGAAGCAGACAAAAACACTGCACAATCGACGCTAGGCGAGGCCGCTGCCAGACCGCCCTTGGTGTTATCTTGGTGTTATCGGAACTGCCGGTCTGCATGGGCTAGTTAGCTTAGCCTGCCCCACTCTCCCAGCCAATCCCACACCAGCTCCCCCAGCCATCAAAAAAAATAATCAACGATCACAGAAATAAATCCTCGTAAAAGTTAACACAATGACAAACTCAGACGTAGACGTGGACAAAGACACTGCATAGTCGGCACTGGATGAGGCCGCCAGAAACGCAAGTCCGCGCCGCCATCTTCCCACACCGGAAAATGACATCATAACCGATATACATGATGGCAAAAACCACAAAAATAAGATCTAGGTTGTAAAAACAACCAAATTATATTTAAACGCTGCATAATAAGAGTACTCAGTGAGAATGAAGGGGATGGCGGGAATGGGCATGAGCTGAGCATCTTCATTTATTTGAAACCTCTTAGAATGACTCACCATCTCAAAACCTAAATGCGATACTGTAATGTACAAGTTATAGCTTTCGTCTGAGAGGTGCACTGTCAGAGTCTGCCCTGGTGATTTGCTACCATTGAAGTGGAAATGAGTACAATTATGAACAACCTTAAAACGTTAAAATATTGCATTAAAAGTAAAACTAGCTCCATGTGGTGAAGTGCTACATCTGGACGACATGTGTTGTGGAGTAAAGGCTTCTCTCATATGTTCCCTCACTCTGAGGTGGGCCATAGGCCTGAAGAATTTTAAAGGCTAAGCCCACTGTGTACTGTGGACGGACTAACTTGCTGTGGACACGATCACAGGTGTTCCTCCTCACATGTTCTCATTCAGTGCAGACATAGGCCAGTTAGTCACACTACCCCTGGTACACAAATATATACGCACAGACACACGAACACACAAATATACACGAGCACACTGCCCATACCAACGCCATAACAGCTCCATTCACTCCACCCAAAAATAACAACACAGTACACCGGTGAGGCAGGGTCTCTCTCTCTCTCTCTCTCTCGCTCTCTCTCTCCCACCCCACCCTTTCCTTCTTTCCTTTCATATTTAAGTTTTCCTAAACGCTCAATAAATGTTGACTTTATTTTGGTTCTGTCGAATTCCTCAATCAGGCCCTTGGCTTCCACGAATCAGGCTGGACGCTTCCAGTAGCCTTATAAGGCCGTGTATGGTAGAGAGTGCGCTCCACCACTTTGAGCATTCCTCAAACACTCCCTTCATCTGGCTCCTTTTCTCTCTTTATTACTCCCTTACCTTATGTCTTTTCTCTTTCTCTACCCATCTCAACCCCCACCCCCTTTTTCTTCTCTTTCTCACGCACTTTCTTTCTCAAACACTTAAATATACATAAAAAAGCTTTTGGATAGATAGATGATGATAGATGACACTTTATTGTCAATTTACATACATACAATGAAATTTATCCTCTGTGTTTAACCCATCCTATGCTAGGAGCGGTGGGCAGCTGCAGTGCAGCGCCCGGGGACCAACTCCATTTCTTTCTTCCGTTGCCTTGGTCAGGGGCACAGGCAGGAGTATTAACCCTAACATGCATGTCTTCGGGATGTAAATCAAACTGAACCCAGTTCAATATTAGGCCTATATATTATAGCCACAGGATGTATCCAAGAGGCCACATACGATTCCACAAAGTGTGTGGAAAAAGTTCAATCTGAGAGCAAAAAAGTTCAGTGAAAATTTTAAAAAAAACAACAACATATTTTCATGGACTATTTAGATGTATTCGGGATATGCACCACAGAAAATGATCAAGCATATTTTGGACAGTAGCTGCAGATAATGTCATTTTCAAGACTACCAACAAAAAAAAAAGGTAAATTGACCATTCTCTAAAAGAACACAAAGGCTCATTAGACATTAGGGATTAGGGTTCAATTAGGGTTCCCTTTCAAACATGAGTTTTCGTGTAATCATATAAGGGCCCTTTCTTTAGATATTGAACTCGTTCAACGACTGAGCTGTCAAGGTCCTGCAGCAAGGACAAAAAGGACTGTTTACCAGTGTCAGTGAGTATCTATGTCAGTGAGAAGGCTGTTTATACGTTAAACTGCTGACTCAGATCTGACTAAGAACTGGCCATATTGTGATGACACTTGCCGCCCTCCCATCCTTAGACTGTCTGTCCTAAGGCTTGCTTACTTTACAAAACCCAGACTGATAACGCTAATCGTTAGCACTTGTGTGTTTACATGAGCATGTGTGTGCATACGTGTAGTATGTTTATGCGTGTATGTAGACATTTATGTATGCATGTGTATGCATCTCTGTCATATCTTTGCTACCTCTGCAAGGACTTTCCAGATAGACGGACTTCAGACAGATGTTCAGATAAGACTTGGCAGGACAGAGATGGACCTGACAAATACAAAGCCAGGACAGTGATTCATATGTTTGAACCAAACAAGGGACAATGAGATTACTCTGATATAGTGGGTAAAATCCATGACTCATATATGACTGAGTCTATGTACAGCAGGTGGCATTTTGGTAGCATGTAAGGCATTCAGCCGCATTCCATACTAGAGGAGTATTTAAAGGCACTTGGAATACATGCAAATTGGAGATTACCCCATCACAGTAATTTTGTTAGTTGACAAGGTGTCTGACTAACAGATTTTTACATTTCATGTATTTTGCTGGAGCTCTCATTCCCAGTGACATACATACAATAATGGTAAAGAGAACAATCAATATCTTGTTCAATAATACAGGTGACCAGTAGTGAAGAGTGCAAGTGTCAGAGCCATTCACAGTCTCTGACATGAGTGAAAACTTTGGAAAAACTGTAGACTTTAGAAAAATTAGACTTTAAAGATTGCCATAAAGTATTTATGAAATTAGCTGGCTTGTGATCCAGAGGCTGATCTTCATGCAAACTCACAATTTTGGGGGAAAGAACTGCAAACTTTAAAAATACAGGTCATTCAAAATATGGACACAGTAAAACAGAAACTGATAGTACATTCCTGTAACATAATTTAGGTACTTCCTGGGTAAAAAAAAGAAAAGCAAATTAATTCAAAGCCACCCTGAGAAATCACTGTCATCCACTGCAAGGCCATTCCTGTCTTGATGGGAGTTACCTCCTCCATGATGACAATGTCCCCCACCTTCATCCCCTCGGGTCATTCTGCTTAAAAGACTATGAAAACTACACAAAGCATATACCACTGCTGTGTAAATCTTCTACCACAAATCAAATACCAATTGATGAAAATTCTCATAGAAGAATATCGTCACACTCTCCAATAGTCTTTTGGCATCTTTGCCAAAGAGCACTGTTTCCTTTTATTCTAACACTTGTATATATGTGAAAACTGAGTATACAATCCCTGGCAAATCACATAGCACTCATCTGCAACATCACAAAACTTGTTTCTTGTGACCAGATTTGTATTGGTTTTCCTTTTCTCCCCCCCCCCCCCCACACATTTGCTTTCATTATGGAAGACTCATTACATACCAAAATCCATCCATCCATTACCCAAACTGCTTATCTGACTTGGGTTGCAGGATGCTGCAGCCTATCCCAGCAGTCATTGAGCGGCAGGAGGGGAGACACCCTGAACAGGCCGCCAGGCCATCACAGGGCCGACACACACACATTCATACCTAGGGATTATTTATTATGGCTGATTCACCTGACTTACATGTCTTTGGACTGTGGGAGGAAACCGGAGCCCCCGGAGAAAACCCACGCGGACACGGAGAACATGTAAACTCCACACAGAGGACGACCCGGGATGACCCACCAAGGTTGGACTACCCCGGGGCTCGAACCCAGGACCTTCTTGTTGTGAGGCGACCGTGATAACCACTGCGCCACCGTGCCGCCCATATCAAAATCAATTAAATATGTGAAATATTGTGTTGACATTGCACAACATACACTATATGGACAAAAGTACTGGGACACCTGGCCATTACACCTACAGGAGCTTTTATGACATCCTATTCTAAATTCATAGGCATTAAACATAGAGTTGGTCCCCCCTTTGCAGCTATAACAGCTTCCACTCTTCTGGGAAGGCTTTCCACAAGATTTTGGAGTGTGTCTGTGGGAATTTTTGCCCATTCATCCAGAAGAACATTTGTGAGGTCAGGCACTGATGTTGGATGAGAAGACCTTGCTCGCAATCTCTGTTCTAGTTCATCCCAAAGGTGTTCGATGGGGTTGAGGGCAGGGCTCTGTGCAGGCCAGTCAATTTCTTCCATACTAAACTCACCCAACCATGTCTTAATGGACCTTGCTTTGTGCACTGGAGCACAGTCATGCTGGAACAGAAAAGGGCCCTCCCCAAACTGTTCCCACAAAGTTGAAAGCATAGAATTATCCCAAATGTCTTGGTATGCTAAAGCATTAAGATTTCCCTTCCCTGGAACTAAGGGGCCTAGCCCAACCCCTGAAAAACAACCCCATACCATTACCCCTCCTCCAACAAACTTTACAGTTGGCACAATGCAGTCAGGCAGGTAACGTTCTCCTGGCATCCGCCAAATCCAGACTCGTCCATCAGACTGCCAGACAGAGAAGCGTGATTTCGACACTCCACAGAACACATTTACACTGCTCCAGAGTCCAGTGGCAGCGTGTTTTACACCACTCCATCCGACGCTTGGCATTGTGCTTGTGGATGTAAGGCTCGCATGCAGCTGCTCGGCCATGGAAACCCATTCCATGAAGCTCCTGGCACATAGTTTTTGTGCTGATGTTAACGCCAGAGGAAGTCTGGAACTCTGCAGTTACTGAGTCAACAGAGCGTTGGTGACTTTTATGCACTATGCACCTCAGCACTCGTTGACCCCGCTGTGTGACTTTACGTGGTCTGTCACTTCGTGGCTGAGTTGCTGTTGATCCTAAACACTTCCAACTTTTCAATAATACCACTTACAGTTGACCGTGGAATATCTAGCAGGGAAGAAGTTTCACAGACTGACTTATTGCAAAGGTGGCATCCTATGACAGTACCACGCTTGAATTCACTGAGCTCTTCAGAACGACCCATTCTTTCACAAATGTTTGTAAATGCAGACTGCATGGCTAGCTGCTGGATTTTATACACCTGTGGCAATGGGTCTGAATAAAACACCTGAATTCAATGATTAAGAGGTGTGTCCCAATACTTTTGTACATATAGTGTATCTTCTCACTAAGGTCGTCACATATGCACTATAAATGGTAAATGGACTGCATTTATATAGCACTTTTCTAGTCTAGCAACCACTCAAAGCACTTTATAGTGTATGCCTCACATTCACCCATTCTCACACACATTAATACACTGATGGCAGAGGCTGCCATGCAAGCTGCCAACCTGCTCATCAGGAGCAGTTAGATGCTCAGTGTCTTGCTGAAGGACACGTCGACATGCTCTCTACAGGAGGTAGGGATCGAACCAGCAACCTTCTGATTACTAGACGACCCACTCTACCTCCTGAACCATGCTGCCCCAAATATAAATATATACATATAAATGCACATACATTTACATTCACATAGTGAGATGAAATGAAATACAAAAGTAAATGATGTGAATAATACACAGAATAATAATGTGCACCCAAAGTAAGCACATTGGTGTGTTATGCCATAGCCAAAGTTTCAAATAAAAATTTGATCACAATTTATTATAATTTTCCAACCTCCATTTAAACTTCCTATGATTCTAATTATAACTTAACCCACTCTTAATTTACCCCCCTCCGCTCTCCCATCCATTTTTTGACCCCCTCCCAACCTGAGTTCTTAGTTCTTTTAAACTATCAAATTATAATTAGAGCTTATTATTTCCCCTCTCTTTTTTTACCCCCACCTTAGATATCAATACAGGAGATATAAGAATGAAGGTATCATGGCTCACAACACGTGACATCACAATCTTCTGAGTAGTTTTGTACCATAATAAGTCCTGGTTAATGCGAAACAAACATTGATATTGTGAACTGAGGGAGAAGCTACGCTACTCTCAGGTGGTCTGGGAAGGTACAACACCCTCTTGATGCTTTCACCCTAAATTTCTAGTTTTCTTTGTATGCTTAAAAGACAGGCTCGTCTTTTTATAGCTCCATATAAAATTACTTAGTAAAGTTCATATTGATGTGGATTTTAAAGAGCTGAAGAAATGGGTTTCCATTTGTCCTCGTACAGAAATGCTAACCATTGAATTGTTCAAGTGTTGGCAGTTTTTCAGTTACCAAGTCCCCTTGTGGATGTCTAGCATGCTTGAATGACTGAGAGACCGATCCGCGGTGGAACCTGAAGCACTTGCTAGCACATATGACACCTGTAACAAGGACATGTCTGTGCAGTAGGAATTTGTCAAATAGGGAGGAATTGCACTTAAAACAACTTAAAACTTTGAACCTGTCCACACAACAGTAGCCAGTTGAGAGGGAGTGAACGAGAGGGAGGCGGAAAAGAGAGAGAGAGAGAAGTTCTGAGGTGCGGATGTTGGTTTTGGCAACAGAGTACATACTACAGAGAGAGCACAGCTGCTGCGTGTGTGTGTCTGTGTGTGTGTGTGTGTGTGTGTGTGTGTGTGTGTATAACATACCTTTTTAACTTTGATTGCTGCTGCACACACACATACATGTTAAAATCCCTTGATTAAAGTGCACCTGATGGAAATATTTACAGAAATTCAACCTGGTTCAAGATCATTAAAGGCAGAGTTTCGTTTCCGGGATTTTTACTGTGTGTCCTACTTACACAGAGTGAGACAAACTCCTTGATAACTTTGTTTGTGTGTGTGTGTGTGTGTGTGTGTGTGTGTGTGTGTGTGTGTGTGTGTGTGTGTGTGTGTGTGTGTGTGTGTGTGTGCGCGCGCGCGTGTGGTTTGAAGGTACACTGAACAGTGTGCTTAGCTTAGTTTAGCTCATTTGCGGGATGTCTGTGGGCTCATTAGTAGCTCCTCTCAAAATAATAATCCAGTATCAAGTAAGAAACATATCCGTCTTCTTCCACCACAGAAGAAGATGAATATGCATCTTTTTCTGCCACAGATGATGATAGATATGTGCAATACCAAAAAAATAGTTCAAAACTATAAAGTGTAGGATTTTTGGTGTACATGTGAAAATGCTGCTTAAAAAAATTGTTCAAATGTTTCAAAGTTCACCATTCAACAGATCTTCAAACCATATCTACAGGCATAAAAAAGGCATCCTCAAGTTTGTCTGACTCGAGAACACATAGTGAAAACCCAAAAAAGTGAACTACTCCTTTAATGGCACAAAACAAAAACAAAAACCATCATCGCAAGCCACACTAGCTAACTTCACGTGACGGTTCACAGTCTGTCAAAACATTAGTCATACTGTGTTATTATTTTCTTATGCCATGTCATTTGATGGTCAGTTGTGTCATTTAAAGAGGCAGCATCCGCTGCAATGTCCACAATGGGCATGAGTCATATAAACCACCACCAGTAACGGCCGTTCACCATATAATCCTTCTTTCTGTCATACAGATTTAAAAATATGTACAAACATTTTGTGCTAAACTATATCAAGGCAGTGGGGGCAGATTATCCTCAAAGACTAAAGGGCGTTTTGGTGTGTGCATACATGTTTTCTATTGCATTTTATTGCATTTTGACATAGTTGCATTCTGACACTTTACAGTAGTGTTCAAATGTAGTTTACCGTCTACTGGTCTGCAAGTAGCTCACAGAAATTTAATTTTAATATAGGGGGGTGAATGATTTTCTTGCTTGTGGTGTCTGTGACTGGCTCCATGTATCCACAGATACTGTATTCCTACAAAGCACCGTGGTCTGTCTGCACTTCTCTGTGTCATGCTCTATAATGCCAGTGGGAAAAGGACGCACGGACACTGAATTTTGCTTTACTTGTCATAATGAAGTTGAATCATCTCCTCACTTAAACTAAAATATTTTAGTTTCACAGTATGGGGAAAAAATATCATGAACGCCCTTCTACACAATTATGAAATAATTCTTGTGCAAATAAAGAAACACCAGATCCTTTTTTTTCTGTATAAATACATTCTTGTAAAAAAGAACAATGTTTCCATTATGTCACTCCTCATAATACTCTATGGCGTGTCAGCAATTGGTATTTTTAAGTCTTTTCATGCATGTGGCCAATGACCATGCTTTGTGTGTGTGTGTGTGTGTGTGTGTGTGTGTGTGTGTGTGTGTGTGTGTGTGTGTGTGTGTGTGTGTGTGTGTGTGTGTGTGTTTGAATATTTGACCAAGGCGAGTGGTGGTTAAGAGGTAGGTCAGGGGTGTGTGCAAATGACAGGATATGCGGTCAGGCTGGTTTGAAAAATCTGCTTAGTAATGTTGGTAAAGATAGATTTGACCTCCCTGTCCCTTTCAATAGCCCCCTGTTAAATGCTGTCTATCACACACACACACACACACACACACACACACACACACACACACACACACACACACACACACACACACACACACGTACGTACGTACATACATACATACATACATACATACATATACATTCACACGTGCACTGAGCCACATGCATTAACCACACCTGAATGGGGGGCAGTGTATTCCAGGGTGGGGATGGGAAGTGAACTGTTATGCCAAGGAGAGGTAGAGGTAGAGAGAGAGAGAGAGAGCGAGACACAGTGAGAGAGAGCGACAGAGAGAGAGAGAGCGAGAGAGACAGAGACACTTTGGGCCATTATGCCATACACTCATAGGCTTTTGGACAGACCAGCACACACCACAGGGCTGGGTTTAAATCAGAATCTTGTTTTGATTCCCTCAAAATAGCCAACATATTGAGACAGGTTGTAGGTTTGTCAGGCAAAGGACAATAACACACACATACACTCTCCCTGTTTCTCTCCCATGTACGGGTAGTTACTCAATAACCAAAACAAGAGTCAAGAAATTAATTCTTTTCAAGTAACTGTCGGAAAATATACACCGATGAGCCAAAACATTATGACCACTCACAGGTGAACCGAATAACGTAGATCATCTTCAAGTAAGGGCACATGTCAAGGTCTGGGTAGGTTGGGTGGTAGGCGAACAATCAGTTCTCATAGTCAATGTGTTGGATGCAGGAGAAATGGGCAGAAGTAGAGACCTGAGTGACTTTGACAAGGGCCAAACTGTTATGGCCAGACGACTGGGTCGGAGCATCACTGAAACGGCAAAGGTTTGTGGGGTGCTCCCATTCAGCAGTGGGGAATACCTACCGACAGTGGTCCAAGGAGGACAAAGCACAAACCGGTGACAGAGTGTTGGGTGCCCAAGGTTAATTGATGTGCGAGGGCAACGAAGGCTATCCCGTCTGGTCCAAACCGACAGAAGGTCTGCTGTGGCACAAGTCACAGAAAATTTTAATGATGGTTATGGGAGGAATGTGTCACAACACACAGTCCATTGAACCCTGCTGCATACGGGGCTGCATAGCCACAGACCGGTCAGAGTGCCCATGATGACCCGTCTTCCATTGAAAGAGCCTACAATGGACACGTGAGCGTTGGAACTGGATCTTGGAGCAGTGGAAGAAGGTGGCCTGGTCCGATGAGTCCCATTTTCTTTTAGATCATGTAGATGGCAGTGTGCATGTGCACCATTTACCGGCGGAAGTGATGGCACCAGGATGCAGTGTGTGAAGACAATAAGCTGGTGGAGGGAGTGGGATGCTCTGGGCAATGTTCTGCTGGGAAACCCTGGGTCCGGCCATTCATGTGCACGTCAATTTGACACGTGCCACCTACCAAAATATCGCTTCAGACCAGGTACACCCCTTCATGGCAATGGTATTCTCTGATGGCAGTGGCCTCTTTCAGCAGGATAATGCGCCCTGTCACACTGCACACATTGTTCAGGAATGGTTTGAGGAACATGATGAAGTGTTCAAGGTGCTGCCCCGGCCTCCAAATTCTCCAGATCTCAATACAATTGAGCATCTGTGGGATGTGCTGGACCGACAAGTCTATTCCACGGAGGCTCCCCCTCACAACTTACAGGACTTGAAGGATCTGCTACTACTGTTTTGATGCCAAATACCACAGGACACCTTCAGGGGTCTTGTAGAGTCCATGTCTTAGCAGGTCAGTGCTGTTTTGGCAGCACACGGAGAACCAACAGCATATTAGGCACATGGTCATAATGTTTTGGCTTATCAGTGTATCTGTCTATGGGGTCCGTTTAAGTTTTTTTTTCTCTTAGTTTTCTCAACTATTTTATTCATTAGTACCTTGAATTTGTACCCTGGTATGACATCATCCTGTAAGCTCATTTAAACGCTGTACATTGCCCTGAACCTGTCATAACAAGGATATTTACTTCTTTGGAACGTTGTGGCCTTGAGAAAAAAGGAAAGAAAAAAAAATAACACACTCGTGAGCAATATCTCAAGCTGAGAAAGTGTGAGAGTGAGCTCACTTAAAATTCAGAACAAGAATATTCCAGAGAAGAAAAAAAAGAAAAGAAAAGAAAAACGTAACTAAGGGAATATGAGATTGGCCTTAGAAAGTGCCTGAGTTAAATTGGAGGTGATGGTGATTCCATTTTCGAGAAGTTTGCCCTGAGTCTTTCCAAGCACTTTGGCCCAGATGACAAAGACGAGGGGAGCAGAGGAGCGGAGTGGAGGGGTAAAGGGGAAATGAGGGGCGGGGGAGATGAGCAAAGAGGAGAAAAGGGAGAAATGAGCAAATGGATTACTAAATATAGGCAGCTCCCACAAACAAAAGTGAATGGAAATGTACTAGAAATAACATAGACGTCGTACTGAGTGGAAGAAGTGAGCGGGTCATGTCCACTGCGAATGTCTTCGTCAGGTGACTCCATAGAAAGAAGAAAACAAACATTCGCCCAGGGCTGGCTTCTCTGCATACCCCCACCCACCCACCCACCCACCCCCTTTTCCCCTTCTTCTCGTCCCTTTGCCCTCCCTCGGTTAACCTTTCTTGAGGGAGGCCGTCTAAGGTGTCCATTGATGGATTAAAAATAAATGAGAGGGTAAACATTGCATTAGCAAAAGAGTTTGGGACCCAGGAGCTGCATGGCAGTCCATATATTAGCTGAACTCCGCCAATACATGGACTGTAGCAACACCGGCTTAGTTTGTGTCCGCATTCATCTTGCTCAAGTCCTCGTATTTTAATGCCCTCTAACACACGTGCATGCGTGCACACACATACACACACACATTTTATTTCTTTCTCCTTCTCTCTGAGGTAAAATCAAACATTTGGCTCCTGTCAATGTCCAAGGTCAGAGGAGCGAGGAGCTATTGAGCTATTGTGGGTGTGTGTGTGTTTTATAGTATACTATACTTCACAAGAATCCTAAAGTGAATCTCTAATTGCTCGCTAACAATTTCGGTAAACTCTTTATAACCCGCTGCCCGCTGAGCGGTGGGCCCATTTACATTATATAATATTCTTTAACAGCCCATCCAGTCGGCCTTAGTGAAGTCGCTCCACTGTAGATTTTCAAATAACGCATCAATTATATTTGTTCTGTCTCAGACTGCTTACGCCACAGGGTATATGCACTTATGTTCACCGTACATCTGCATCAAACGAAAGCGGATCGAAGCATCCTTTGGGAAGAAAGGTAAACTTTTATTCACTGCCCTGCAGCCAAACTTTACACATTTCCAAGACAGTGGTTTTTAAACAGGCTATAGTCATTTAAGAGAAACCATAAATTGTTTCTCCTAAATGACTATAGCCTGGGTCCAGTAGCAGAAGTAAGCCAGATATCTAAATGTCCAGTACTTTTTCATCCAAAACCAACTATGCACATGCTGCTCAGTCAAAGCAAGGAATCCTTTAAAGTGGTGTTTCTTTTCACACTGGCAAGCAGCGAGTGATACGGGTTATTGATTAGCACAGGGATTTACTGTCTGTGACTTCTCTGATCACGAAGGCACAAGAAAAAAACACCATCGCCCTGTGACTAGCCGACGTGTGCATTTAAGGAATATGGTGTTCAATCACTCAATCATATTTGCAGAAATTACATCCATAGGGCATCTGGGTAGCGTAGCGGTCTATTCCGCTGCCTACCAACACAGGGGATCGCCAGTCCGAATCCTCGTGTTACCTCCGGCTTGGTTGGGCATCCCTACAGACACAATTGGCCGTGTCTGCGGGTGGGAAGTCGGACGTGGGTATGGGTCCTGGTCGCTGCACTAGCGCCTCATCTGGGCGGTCGGGGCGCCTGTTCGAGAGAGATGGGGAACTGGGGGGACTAGCGTGGTCCTCCCACATGCTACGTCCCCCTGGCGAAACTCTTCGCTGTCAGGTGAAAAGAAGCGGCTGGCAACTCCACATGTATCGGAGGAGGCATGTGGTAGTCTGCAGCCCTCCCCGGATCTGCACAGGAGATGGAGCAGCGACCGGGATGGCTCGGAAGAGTGGGGTGATTGGCCGCATACAATTGGGGAGAAAAAGGGGGAACCCACCTCCAAGTCTCTAGAAGCCCTACGTGGATAAAATTTCTATAATTGTGAGTGTAGAAATGATACATGGATAACACACGCATACTCAAGTCCACCACACACACACACACACACACACACACACACACACAGTGTACACATCCTCAGGGCATCCCATCGTAAGTCTCACGTGACAAAGATCAGTTGTGCTCCAATATGTCAAAACACAGCAAATGTGTAAGACTAAAACCATGACATCACACCTCAGCACACATATGTGCTTCATTGTATTCAAGCAGTATTTGACTAACGCAGGTCTTTACTATGGGAAAAGGTCAAACACTGGTCATACACTTACTTCTAGTTATGAAAAAAGAAAAAGAAAATACTTGTATGATTCACAAAAGACGGTTTTTTCATACATTTCTCAATTCGGGTCCAAGGCTGAGTGATTTAACGACTGAAAGGATAAAATACATGAGTGAACGCGAAAAGACAAGACAGACAAACACAGCAGAGAAGATGGAAGAGAAAATGAAGTAAGAGAGAAAGAAAGAAAAGGGAGGATGGACAGATTTGAAGGCGAGAGAGACTTCACTTTATTTTTCCATACCCTTCCAACTGCTGTCTCCCGTTTTGATGGACGACATGGAAAAGAGAAGCAGGCAGAGGCGAACAGACCGACAGCCATGCAGACACAGAGTAGTGGAGAGAAAGAGAGAGCGAAAACTTGGCAAGGAAGCTCGCGGAGCTTCAGCGTGAGTTTGTGCTGACTTTTTCTTTACCTGACTCGGGCAGGAAGAGGGAGCAGTTGAGTCAGAGCTGCACCGTCTCCACAGTCGTCCAGTTAAAAATACTGTAAAAATAGCAGCAACAACAACATACACCAGGCTAAGCTAACAACTGGCTGTCAACACAACTCTCCTTTTCTCTCATCATCACAATGAAGAGTCAGCATACAAACAAGTCAAGCAGCTGGCGTTGTGATGCAACCACAACAATCTGGAGCTCAGATGATGATAGACTTCAGGAGAGAAGAAAGCCTTCTCTGTGTTTCCCCAATATCAACAACTCAATGGTTTCCAACGTGGAGCCCTTAAAGAGCCCAGAAACCCCAATCTCTCAGGATATCAGCGGGGAGGAAAACATCGTACACCATTATTATTATTATTATTATGTCTTTTTTTGAGGGGGGGGGTTCCCCTTTTTCTCCCCAATTGTACCTGGCCAATTACACCACTCTTCTGAGCCATTCCCGGTCGCTGTTCCACTCCCTCTGCCGATCCGGGGAGGGCTGCAGACTACCACATGCCTCCTTCAATACATGTGGAGTCACCAGCCGCTTTTTTTTTCACCTGACAGTAAGGAGTTTCGACAGGGGGACATAGCATGTGGGAGGATCATGCTGTTCCCTCCAGTTCCCCCCCGAACAGTCGCCCCGACTGACCAGAGGAGGTGCTAGTACAGCGACCAGGACACATACCCACATCCGGCTTCCCACCTGCAGACACGGCCAATTGTGTCTGTAGGGACACCCGACCAAGCTGGAGGCAACACGGGGATTCGAACCGCGATCCCTTTGTTGGTAAGCAACAGAATAGGCCGCCACGCCACCCGGACACCCTATCATACACCATTATTCAATAGAATGATGTACTTCTTGCTGAAAGGAAGCTGAAGACAACCGAGACACAAAAATTCAAGACATGATGGCCCAATCGTAACCATGTTTGAGTCAATCTGCCGTTCCTCTGTAACTACACTGGGTCAGACACCTCATGGGACAGAGAAAGACCACAGCATATCATCCAGCTAACAGAGAAGACCATCGGCTGCAAGTGGCCCACTGCCCAAGACTTCAGTGACTCTAGATCCTGGAGGAAAGTGGGCAAGACGATCACCAGCCCCTCTTCCCTCTGACCTTGACCATCGCTTACTGAAAAGCCCTCTCTTCCAGAAAAACATACCAGAAAATTAAAATTAAAAAAGAGAAATCTGACACAAGAAGAGAACACAAAAAAGCACAACCATACTGCACCTTTACTGACCTCAGCAGACATTACTATAATAGTCTACTGTTGGTATGTAGCACCTCCTCCAATTTTACTTACTTAACCACTTATGCTCTATAATATCTGTGTAGACTTTGCAGTTACAGTACACAGTAAGATTACTAGTTTGTATTGCATACAAATTCTTACTTAAACGGAATTAATGCTACTTAATCAGGACCGTATTCCCCAGATCTGCATAAAGTATATAGCTATGTATGTATATATCTTTGATGTCTTTCTTTCTAGTGTAATAACATCAAGTGCCAATAATGCAAAGCACAGGCACAATATTTCCATTGTTTTTCTATTTGTAAACTTCAAACAAATCATATTCTAATTCTGATCAGACCCCTTAATTTTTCACCCCTCTTTAAGTCCTGTGTGTGAGTGTGAGTGTGTGTGTGTGTGTGAGAGAGAGAGAGAGAGAGAGACAGGCAGAGAAAGAGGGGGAGAGAGAGAGAGAGAGAGAGAGAGAGAGAGAGAGAGAGAGAGAGAGAGAGAGAGAGAGAGAGAGAGAGAGAGAGTGTGTGTGTGTGTGTGTGTGTGCAAGCAGATGGCACAGAATAAAAACTGTCTTAGCATTGATCAGTGTGTGTGTGTGTGTATGTGTGTGTTTGTGTGTGTGTGTGTGTGTGTGTGTTTCTTACATATTCACCATTGTGAAAATATGAGATTGTAGTGCATGCACTGCAGGCTAACAAGGAATTGCTGCTGCACACTAACTGAAAGAAAAACTAATGTTTGAAAATTCAGATTTTATTGTCCTGTTAGCAGTTCGAAGGTAAAGGAAATGATTTGGCCCTAATGTGGTTATGTGATGGAAAGGTAGAATTTGTGTTATAGTATGCATGTTCAGGTTTTTTACAACAACAACGGGGGGTGTATATGGTGGCAGCCAGTGCATGTGTTTAAGTGATAGAAACAAAGAAAGTGGGTGTGTGGGTGTGTGTTATTGAGTATGAGAAAGTGTGAAAAAAAAACCTCTCTCACCATCCCACTGTCAATTATTCCTCCTTACTCAAAGGCTGATATTCTTTTTTTTTTCCGCCTATGGCTACAATGTGTTTGGATTTCATCTTCAGCTCAATCCTAATATCATTTTATAAATCATGCGTACACCTGAAAAAATGGCTATGGCTAATGAATTTGCATGTGAATGAGCCATAGCCTGTTACTGTATCATACTGACCGTCAGTGATCACAATATACCTAGGCAGTTTGCTGTTCACAGAATACCACAGACATAAAATCATCTCTCCTTTTGGATGTCAAAGGACTCTCGTGTGTGCACATCAGGTCAAACTACAAATGGTCTTAAAGTGGATGCTTTTTCATCTCAGTTTCAAGCTTTATCACACTGCCGAAGTGGATTTTTGCTTATGCATGCCTAAGATCAAAGTTGATCCCAGGACTGCTCTACAAAAGAGGCCCCTGGAGAGCCACTATGACTGGATTTAAAGGAACAAGAGCAAATCAAACTTCCGAATCAAATCTGATTTTTAGCCGTTCTGAAAACATCTGTTCTGTGTAACAAATGTTTTCCAAATGCTTTCTTTAGAGATTTTAGAAAACTAAAAGGTACTAATGTGCCTACAGGCTGGGCTGTACATCTCAATGGTGTCTCCGGTATAATAATGAGTCTCCAGGAGATGTGAACATGTTCAAAATCATTTGTGATGTGTGGACTGAAGTCACCGTCAAAGTAACAAGTGAACGAACAGCTGAGGCTAAACTAACGTGAAAAGCAATCAAAAACATAGTCAACTATAATGGCCTTTTGGAATGTATAGCTCCAGAAAACAACAAATAAACTGTGCTGCATAGCCTGAAATCCTGGCTTAAATTGACCATTTTAAAAGAAAAATAAAGACAGTTAATATCAGCTAAGGCGCCCAACCTTACTTGAACAGTGTGGACAGTGTTTTAGCCTATTGTCCATTATTGTGTGTGTGTGTGTGTGTGTGTGTGTGTGTGTGTGTGTGTGTGCAAGTCTGTCTAGCTAGTCAATAGCGCAATAGTCAACCGATAGTCATAAGCGACACTCTGCCAAGTCAGTCATGTGAGAATTAAAACAAATCTCTGAATGATGATTAAAGAATGTAATCAAAGCAGAGATTATGCACAGAGAAATTAAAAAAAAAAACACAATAAACAAAAAAAAAATAATACTTTGAGAGACAATATCACAATATCTTGTACATATAAAGGTTCTCACTGGAAACTGCCAAATTACCATGTTGCAGCACTGTAGCTTGTTTAGCATTAGCTCATGCCGTAATCGACTTCAGTGGTTGAAAAGTCTCTGTCAGAACTTACAGATAGGCCCAAGATGCACACTGTCAAAAATTATTTATTGATATTCATTGATATAAGTTGTCAAAGACAAAGCTTTCCCTCAAAATCAAATAAGACCCAATAAAACAAAACAAACGTATGCTAGTGTTGAGTGTAGGAGAAGAAGAGGGGGAAGGCATGTGCAGAGGCAGCGGGAGAGGAGGAAAGGTAGGAGTGTGGAGGTGAGAGTCGGAACTTTGAATGTTAGCACTATGACTAGTAAATGAAGAGAGCTGGCTGATATGATGGAGAAGAAAGGTAGGCATACTGTGTGCAAGAGACCAGGTGGAAGGGGAGTAAGGCCAGGAGCATCGGAGGGTGGTTCAAACTCTTCTACCATGGTGCAAACGGGAGGAGAAATGGGGTATGGGTAATTCTGAAGGAAGAGTATGTCAAGAGTGTGCTGGAGGTGAAGAAAGTGTCAGACAGAGTGATGAGTACGTAGCTGGAAATCGAAGGTGAGTTGATGAACGTTATCAGCGCATATGCCCTGCAAGTTGGGTGTGAGATGGAAGAGAAAGAAGAATTCTGGAGTGAGTTGGATGAAGTGGTGGAGAGTGTATCGAATCGAAGGAGGAGAGAGTGGTAATTGGAACGGACTTCAATGGGCATGTTGGGGTAGGGAACAGAGGTAATGAGGAGGTGATGGGTAGGTATGGTGTCAAGGAGAAGAATGTGGAAGGACAGATGGTGGTGGATTTTTGCTTAAAGGATGGAAATGGCTGTGGTGAATAAATATTTCAAGAAGAGGGAGGAACACAGGGTGATGTACAAGAGTGGAGGAAAGTGCACACAGGTGGACTATATCTGATGTAGGAGGTACGATCTGAAAGGGATTGGAGACCGCAAGGTGGTGACAGGGGAGAACATAGGATGGTGGTATGTAGGATAACTTTGGAGACCAAGATGAGGAAGAGAGTGAAGGCAGAGCCAAGGATCAAATGGCAGAAGTTGAAGAAGGAAGACTGTTGTGTGGAGTTCAGGGAGGAGTTACGACAGGCACTGGGTGGTAGTGAAGAGTTGCCGTTTGGCTGGGCAAGCACTGCAGAAATAGTGAGGGAGCCAGCTAAGAAGGTACTTGGTGTGTCATCTGGACAGAGGAAGGAGACAAGGAGACTTGGTGGTGGAATGAGGACGTACAGCAAAGTATACAGAGGAAGAGGTTAGTAAAGAAAAAGTGGGACAGTCAGAGAGATGAAGAAAGTAGACAGGAGCACAAGGAGATGAAGCGTAACGCGAAGACAGAGGTGGCAAAGGCAAAGGAAAAGGTGTATGGTGAGCTTTATCAGAGGTCAGACACTAGGGAAGGAGAAAAGGACTTGAATCGATTGGCTAGACAGAGGGGCTGAGGTGGGAAGGATGTGCAGCAGGTTAGAGTGATCAAGGACGGAAATGTGCTGACAAGTGAGGAGAGTGTGGTGAGAAGGTGGAAGGAGTACTTTGAGGGGCTGATGAATGACGAAAATGAGAGAGAGAAGGTTGGATGATGTGGGGATAGTGAATCAGGAAGTGCGGTGGATTAGTAAGGAGGAAGTGAGGGCAGCTATGAAGAGCATGAAGAGTAGAACGGCAGTTGGTCCAGATGACATACATGTGGAGGCATGGAGGTGTTTAGGAGAGATGGCAGTGGAGATTTTAACTAGCTTGTTTAACACAATCTTGGAAAGTGAGAGGATGCCTGAGGAGTGGAGAAGACGCATACTGGTACCGATTTTCAAGAACAAGGGAGATGTGCAGAACTATAGCAACCACAGAGATATAAAGTTGAACAGCCACAGCATGAAGATATGGGGAAGGGTAATAGAAGCTAGGTTAAGAGGAGAGGTGATGATTAGCGAGAAGCAGTATGGTTTCATGCCACAAAAGAGCACCACAGATGCTATTTTTGCTTTGAGAATGTCGATTGAGAAGTATAGAGAAGGCCAGAAAGAGTTACATTGTGTCTTTGTAGATTTAGGGAAAGCATACAACAGGGTGCCGAGAGAGGAGGTGTGGTATTGTATGAGAAAGTCGGGAGTTGCAAAGAAGTATGTAGGAGTGGTGCAGGATATGTATGAGGGAAGTGTGACAGTGGTGAGGTGTGCAGTTGGAATGACAGATGGGTTCAAGGTAGAGGTGAGATTACATCAAGGATCGGCTCTGAGCCCTTTCTTGTTTGCAATGGTGATGGACAGGTTAACGGACGAGATCAGGTAGGAGTCTCTGTGGACTATGATGTTTGCGGAAGACATTGTGATCTGTAGCAAGAGTAGGGTGCAGGTTGAAGAGAGCCTAGAGAAATGGAGGTATGCACTGGAGAGAAGAGGAATAAAAGTCAGTAGGAGCAACACGGAATACATATGCGTGAATGATGGAGGACAGCGGAATGGTGAGGATGCAAGGAGTAGAGGTGACGAAGGCATATGAGTTTAAATACTTGGGGTCAACTGTTCAAAGTAACGGCGAGTGCGGAAGAGGTAAAGAAGAGAGTGCAGGCAGGGTGGAGTGGGTGGAGAAGAATGTCAGGAGTGATTTGCTACAGAAGGGTAGCAGCAAGAGTTAAAGGGAAGGTTTACAAGATAGTTGTGAGACCAGCTATGTTATATGGTTTGGAGACAGTGGCACTGATGAAAAGACAAGAGGCAGAGCTGGAGGTGGCAGAGTTGAAGATGCTGAGATTTTCATTGGGAGTGACATAGAAGGACAGGATTAGGAACGAGTATATTAGAGAGACAGTTCAGGTTGGACGGTTTGGAGACAAAGCAAGAGAGGCAAGATTGAGATGGTTTGGACATGTGCGGAGGAGAGATGCTGGGTATATTGGGAGGAGGACACTGAATATAGAGCTGCCAGGGAAGAGGAAAAGAGGAAGACCAAAGAGGAGGTTTATGGATGTAGTGAGGGAGGACATGCAGGTGGCTGGCATGACAGAGGAAGATGCAGAGGACAGGAAGAGACGGAAACGGATGATTCGCTGTGGCGGCCCCTAACAGGAGCAGCCAAAAGTAGTAGTAGTAGCAGTAGAAACTTATGATTTTGAATTTTCTCTAACTATGAAGAACTGTTGATTTCAAAAAGCTAAAACAGCAAAACGTGAGTCAAGAAGGGAAAGAACCATTAATGGTGCACACTCACCTCCCATCATGGATGACAGACTGGGTTTGCCTCCTATGGACATAGACAGAAAGAACTGTGTCAATACAAGCTCTGTGTACGTTCTACAGTAGGTAATTGTTCCTCCAATCAGCCTTCATATTAGCCAATATAACATAATATAACATAACATATGATATATGTGACTGATAGAAAAAAATTAGTGCTGGAGCACATATTTGAAAAACATTACTACTACTACTACTACTTTCGGCTGCTCCCGTTAGGGGTCGCCACAGCGAATCATCCGTTTCCATTTCTTCCTGTCCTCTGCATCTTCCTCTGTGACACCAGCCACCTGCATGTCTTCCCTCACCACATTCATAAACCTCCTCTTTGGCCTTCTTCTTTTCCTCTTCCCTGGCAGTTCCATATTCAGCATCCTTCTCCCAATATACCCAGCATCTTTCCTCCACACATGTCCAAGCCATCTTAATATTTGGTTCACATTTGAAAAACAGTTTTGCACATAATTTTCAATATTTTATTGTTGGGCAACACCTGATGAAAAGTTAAAGACACGACAGTGATGCTTACCAAACTTGGCACAGGCATCTCGGTCCTGACCGCATCACTGTCATGCCAATATGACGGTAAAGCACACCCTCTCGTGTAATATTGCTTAATTATGTACTACTCACTAGTAACTATTTATTAATTCTAGTTGCTATTCCAGTAATGACTAGTGAATGTCACACTGTTACTAGTTACTTTTGAATAAGGCCTTGTATTTTTTCAAAAGTGACTAAGTTGCTATTCAATTTGAAACAATCAACTTCTTCATTTTGACCGGTCAAATCTGAAATTTTTGATATCCACATGTAGTTGTGACTAACCACATCAATTCAGTAGTGTTAAAAAATGTGTCTAGTAAAATTTTTTAAAAAAAAACTGATGTTGTGGTGGACACTAGGGGCTATGCCTCTCACCCAGCAGGACTGTGAGCTGGGGGCAGGGATTACGTTCCCGGGCTTGCTGGTGCAAGGTTGTTCCTGCTGTAGTTTTGGTTTTGGAGCTGAGGAATAAACAGCAAACTCGCCTTCGTCTCCTGTGTTTTTTCCTCATCCTGCCACATTAGTGACCTCGAATTGAACATGTTTGGAGCAGAAGAAGAGTGTGAATCCACTTCGGCCACGCCGCCCCAACTCTCACAGCCGGCCATTCTCGCCGCGGCTGTGAAACTCCCAGAGTTCTGGCAGAGCGACCCGGCTTCGTGGTTCCAGCATGTCGAGGTGCTGTTCCACCTGCGTGGAATCTCCGCGGACAACTCCAGATATTATTTGGTCGTCGCTGCGCTGGACCAGCAGTCCACACGCCGGGCCATGCAGCTGTTGCGCGCCCCTCCGCAACACGATAAATACGTCGCCCTCAAACATCTTCTGCTCCAGGGGTACAGCCTATCTGCCGCAGAGAGGGCAGATAGAATCCTCTCCCTATCCGGTTTGGGCGACGGGACGGCTGTGGATTTCATGGACAATATGCTGTCGCTGCTAGGCTCGGACGAAGGTGGATTCCTTTTCCCGCACGTTTTCCTGCGCCAGCTTCCGTCTCCTGTGGGCGCGGCTTTGGCTAACTCCCCGTGTCTGGCCGCTGGTGACTGCCGAGGTTTGGCTGAGGAGGCCGATCGGGTGCTGCTGGCTACCAGACGGTTCTCTGTGCGGAGTGTGGCATCTGAGCCTCTGCAGCCGGCGTCGGAGGACGCGGACCCGGCAGTGGTGGCTGGAGTGGCTGTCCGGAGACGGCGCAGGAGCGGCCTGTTTCTCCCACCAGCGGTTCGGCGGCAAGGCGAGGCGCTGCGTCCCTCCGTGCACGTTTGAGGCGCCGGGAAACTCCCGAGCCAGCGCTCAGTAGCAGCTGCGGGCGCTGGCGGACGTAGTGAGCTGCCCTTCATTAAGGACACGATGTCAGGAAGACGGTTTCTGGTGGACTCAGGCTCGCAAAAGAGCCTACTCCCTCCTGCTAAGACAGACAGGTCGACCGAAGGCGGCGGCCCACAGTTAAGTGCAGCTAACGGTTCGTCCATTGCGATGTTTGGCACAAGATTGGTGACTGTTTGTTTCCACGGGCGCCATTTTGAGTGGGACTTTGTAGTGGCCACCATTACTGTTCCTATTATCGGCGCGGATTTTCTGTGTGCTAATGGTCTGCCGGTTGATGTTGCAAACCGCCGTTTAATTGATGCTGTGTCTTTCGCCACTGTTCTGTGCGAGACAGGGGGAGCCGGGCCGTCAACACACGCTAACTTTTTAGCATTAGGGGATGTTTTTCAGCGTTTGCTGGCGGATTTCCCATCGGTGACTACACCTGCCTTTTCCACCGCGGTTACTAAACACGGGGTAGAACATTTCATTCCCACTCTGGGACTGCTAATTTTTAAGCGCGCGCGGCGCCTCAACACGGTAAAATTGGCTACAGCCAAGGAGGAGTTCGCCATCATGGAGCGTCTGGGTATAGTGAGGCGTTCCAACAGCCCGTGGGCCTTGCTGCTCCACATGGTGCCCAAGGCGGATGGGTCGTGGCGGCCTTGCGGCGACTTTCGCCGCCTGAACAACATCACTGCCAATGACCGCTATCCTATCCCACACATACAGGACTTTTCCATACGCCTGGCAGGTACCACTATTTTCTCTAAGGTGGACCTGGTGCGCAGCTATCATCAGGTTCCCGTGCGCACAGAGGACGTGCCCAAGACAGCAGTGATCACCCCATTTGGGCTTTTTAATTCATGCGCATGCCTTTTGGCTTGAAGGGGGAAGCGCAAACATTTCAGAGGCTGATGGACTCGGTGTTGCGTGACCTTGCTTTCATGTTCGTTTATCTCGACGACATATTAGTGGCCAGTCCGCCATCTGAAGAGCACCTGGTGCACCTGAAACAGGTTTTCCGTCGTTTGGACGAACACGGCCTGATAGTCAACCCGGCCAAGTGTCAGTTTGGACTGCCGGTGATTAACTTCTTGGGTCACCGCATTTCGCCGCAGGGCGCAGTCCCGTTGCCTTCTAAGGTGCAAGCGGTGGCGGAATTTCCCCGCCCGGTCTCTGTTAAGGCATTGCAGGAATTCTTGGGCATGGTGAATTTCTATAACCGTTTCCTCCCTCGCGCTGCCCACCTCCTTCAGCCACTTTATGAAGCCCTGCGGCTTAAGAAGGCTAACGACCCTGTCGACTGGACTCCCGAACGGGTCCAGGCCTTTGACGGAGCTAAGTGCGCCCTGGCTAACGCTGTCCTCCTCGCCCATCCCACACCCACGGCGTCCATAGCTTTAACAACCGATGCGTCTGACATAGCCGTGGGTGCTGTGGTTGAACAGTGTGTGGCAAATGCGTGGCAGCCACTCACATTTTTTAGCCGCAAACTGCGAGATAGCGAGCGCAAGTACAGTGTTTTTGACCGGGAGTTGCTGGCACTGCACCTTGCAACCCGGCATTTCCGCTTCCTGCTGGAGGGTCGCCCATTCACGGCTTATGTGGATCATAAACCGCTGACTTTCGCCATGTCCAAGGTGACTGAGCCGTGGTCTGCTCGTCAGTAGCGCCACCTAGCGGCAATCTCCGAGTTCACAACGGACATTCAGCATGTGGCCGGGAAGTCCAACCCTGTTGCTGATTGTCTGTCGCGTGTGCTTGTGTGTCCTGTGCACCTCGGTGTGGATTTCTCCGCTATGGCTGCCGACCAGCCCAGCGACCCGGACGTCCTTGCCCTTAGGTCAACGTGTACCGGCCTCAAGCTAGAGGACGCTGTGATGCAGGAAGGCAGTCCTGCCCTCCTCTGCGATGTCTCCACCGGCCGTCCCCGCCCCGTTGTTCCAGTGGCCTGGCGCCGTCGAGTTTTCGATTCGATTCACTCCCTCTCGCACCCTGGAGTTCGGGCGTCGGTGAAGTTGGTCGGTTCCAAGTTCGTCTGGCCTGGCCTCCGCAAGGACGTCAAGGGGTGGGCCGCTGCATGTGTAGCATGCCAGCGCGCTAAGGTCCACCAGCACACTAAGTCGCCCCTCGAACCATTTCCGATCCCGGCCAGACGTTTCGACCACGTGCATGTGGACCTGGTGGGCCCTCTACCTTCTTCACAGGGTTTTATGCACCTGCTCACAATGGTAGATCAGACCACCAGGTGGCCAGAGGCTGTCCCTCTGTCCTCCACAACATCCTCGGATGTTGCACGCGCTTTTCTTTCCTCCTGGGTCGCCCGTTTTGGCACTCCGTCAGATATCACCTCAGACAGGGGCCCCCAGTTCGTGTCAGAGCTCTGGTCGGCACTTGCGCGATCCTTGGGTGTGCAGGTACACCGCACTACCACGTACCACCCTCAGGCTAACGGCTTGTGTGAACGTTTTCACCGGTCGCTCAAGGCAGCGCTGCGCGCTGCACTCTCGGATGGTAACTGGGTGGATCGTTTACCTTGGGTTATGCTCGGGTTGCGTTCGGCTCCTAAGGAGGACCTCGACGCTTCGCCCGCTGAGCTGGTGCTCGGTCAGCCGCTCCGCGTCCCTGGGGAATTTTTGCCTGGGAGTTCTGCTCCTCGACCCCATCCGGCCGTTTATCCTTTTTTGTCCGACAGCACTCGGGTTCCAGGCCCCGTTCACCATTGTTTTCCGCGGTCGTTCGTGCCTGCGGAGCTCGTGTCGGCTCGTTTTGTTTTTGTACGGCATGATGCTCACCGCTCGCCCCTCCAACCCCCATACGATGGCCCATTTCGGGTTCTTGAGACGGGTCCTAAGGGTTTTGTGCTGGATATGGGTGGGCGTAGGGAGCGTGTCACGCTTGATAGGCTTAAACCAGCACACAGGGTGGCAGGCGAAGTTGTGTTTCCGGCCCAGGTTCCCCGTCGGGGTCGTCCTCCTTCCAGGACCCCGGCAGTGTTTTCACGGGTTCAGCGTTCTGCTTCTCGGCCGACTTTGGACAGTGTTTCACCTACTGTTTCGGCTGAGGGACGGCGCAGCCGTTATGACAGGCTGCTTAAGCCTCCAGTGAGACACTAATTTTCTTTCCAGGAGTCACTCCTGGGTGTTCGGGGGGGGGGGGGCTGTGTGGCAGACACTAGGGGCTATGCCTCTCACCCAGCAGGACTGTGAGCTGGGGGCGTGGTTTACGTTCCCGGGCTTGCTGGTGCAGGGTTGTTCCTGCTGTAGTTTTGGTTTTGGAGCTGAGGAATAAACAGCAAACTCGCCTTCGTCTCCTGTGTTTTTTCCTCATCCTGCCACAATGTGTTTATTTGGAATAGAAACTAGGTTATTAAAAAGCTACTTTTCAATTATGACAAGTGAAAATCTGAATAGCAACTTGTGACTGATGAATAGTTATTAATAACTAATATATTAATATATAATGACTCGTAGAATTGGATTAATAATTAGTGCTATCTAAATAGTGACTAATAGTGAACAAAATATCGATACGGCGACAGGCATGGGCACAAGTCCATGAATACTGGGATGGCATCCAGCGCTTTACCTGTGCCCCCGTCCATAGGGTTAGTGGTCGTGTCAGGAAGGTCGGTCGAGGCCCAGGTTAACAACATTGGTGCTGTGCCCTCACAGGGTACCGATGGAAACTTCAAAATCTGCTGTGACGACCCCTGAAAAACAGGGAGGAGGAGGAGGAAGAAGGAGGAGGAGGAGAAGAGGAAGAAGGTGGTGAATGAAAAGTTGATATCTAATATGTGACGCATCATGTCATGTGCATCATGGCATGTGCGATACACAGACTATTTATCTAGTGTAATAGATATTACACTTATTTTTACACTTACGCATACATTATATGTTGATCGTGCTGCAAATGTGTGTCTATTCGTATTTTGACTATTTGTATATGTAACCCTATTCTTCTGTCTGTCGGCCCAAACACCTCTTGAACAGTCTCTGCGTTGTGTTATTCTTTTAACGTATATTGACTGTGGGACGGACGGAGGGAGAAGACAGCTGTACAGACGGGAGACAGGAGTCCTGATGGCGGTTGAGACAGAGCAGGTTTGCCGTATTTATTAGCTTTCTCACATAGGTACAGCACCACTCGCAGCATACAGGCAGTTTGTAACATAAAACGGAACTTGTAAGTTTCTGAGACCACAAAAACAAATAAAATGTCCACAAAAATGCTCAATCCATATGAAAAATATCATTAATCAACAAAGTAATAGCGTAGCCTGCTAACATTTCATCATGTTAACCAATACATTGTTTAGCTAGCTCAACCATACAATGCAATAAAATATCAAATGGCGCTTTTTCAACTTCCATTTTTAAACAAAAATCAGCTCTGTTGCATAAAAAACATGTATAACAGCCATCCCATACAAAATCTAACAGTGATGGGCCTTTGACATATTTTAAAATACCAATTTATGCGGGCGAATAATAGATACCAGTGCTTACCTTGTAAAACAACACAGAACTGGCTCTACAGTAGCCACGGAGGGACAAAAGACCAGAATTCGGAAATACTCTAGAAAGAAAAAATACCTGCCGACAATGCAAGATTACCCTCTGCCAGCGATTAAGTGTAACTCACTTCCTTACATCCACGCCCACTATGTTTGATGGCGTCCCCGCTATCAGATTAAGTTCACAAGTACTCCATAACTCAAAACACAGCCATGATGAGGTGTGTGTGTCATGGGGTATGTGCATGTGTATGTGTGTCACTTTCTGCCACCCTCCTTGTTCATCTTTGCTTTAGCTCTCTTCCATATTCTCCGTCCCAGATCAATTTTCCGCTGAACTGAGTCAGGGTTCAGGCCCTTTAATTCATAAGTCAGTCTCTTTGGCAGGCGTCTGTCCCTAGACGGTTTTCTCCTCACTCTTATTGACTCGGAAGTTAAGGCTTTCACCTGGGGAGATTTCTTTTCCTCTTCATTTGTGGATCTTGGAGATTTGTTCTCCTCCTCCTCTGGCTCACTCTGATCACTCCCACTCATTTCATCCAGTTGTACCATACCGAGATCCTCCTCAGTCTTCTCCTTTCCACAGTTTTCCCCATCAGACTCACTGCATGAGGTGCTGGCCTCCTCATCGGGTTTTCCTGTTTCCCTTGTCTGTCCAAACTCCATGGGAAAAAACATGCAATGGGTAACAAGGTTTTGATGGACAACCTTTTCTTTCATTCCATCCTCTGACTGAACCACATACACTGGAATTCCAGGCTGTTTCTTTACCACAATGTAGGGCTGTGGTTCCCACCTGTCACTCAGCTTCTGTTTGCCTTCCACGTGGCAAACTTTCATTAGGGCTCTGTCCCCTGGCTTGAATGTGCGGCTCTTTGTTTTGCGGTCACAGTGCTTCTTTTATTGTTCTTTGGCCTGTCTGGACATCTTGTTGGCCTGATCACAGGCATATGTCAGGCAATCCTGGAGGGTCTGAACATATTCACTGTGTTCACAGGGTTGATCACTTGATGACAGATTGAAGATGAGGTCAACTGGGAGTCGGGGATGGCTGCCGTACATTAGATAATATGGGCTGTAGCCTGTGGAGTTGTGCCTGGTACAGTTATATGCATGAGTCACGGCATCAACGTACTCATGCCAGTGAGGCTTCAGGTTAGGATCCAAGGTAGCCAGCATGTCAATAAGTATGCGGTTGAATCTCTGTAGTTCCAGTTCCCTGGGGATGATATGGACTAGTGTGAGTCTTAGCAATGCCAGTGATCTTGCACAGTTGTCTCACCACTGCACTCTCAAAGTTGAACCCCTGATCAGCGTGGAGTTTAACTGGGAATCCAAACCAGCAAAAGAAGTTTTTCCACAGCACCTTGGCGACCGTACTTGCCTTCTGGTCTCTGGTTGGATAGGCCTGGGCAAAACGGGAGAAGTGATCGGTAACCACCAGCACATAGTCAATCCCTCCTACAGACCTTTCCAGCATCAGAAAATCTATACAAACTAGCTCCATGGGGGCACTTGTATGGATGCTGACTAGGGGGGCTCTGAGGCTTGCCATGGGGGTTTTCCTGAGACAGCTCCGCTCACATCTTTCACACCAAGCTTTCACATCCTGAAACATCTTGGGCCAGTAAAAGTGCTCTCTTATTAATGTAAATGTATGCTCAGCTCCGAAATCACCAGATTCATCATGGAGGGCTGTTTTCACCAACATTTGCAGCTTTTCAGGCAGTACTAACTGCTCAATGATTCCCCTTTGACTGTCTTGAACTATGCGATAGAGGATGCCCTCCTTCACTACCAACCTCTTCCACTCTTAGGAGAAGGGAGTCTCGCTCCCTCTCCCTTTCCCTTTTTCACTTCTGCAAGGCTTGGTGTTCAGTGTTCTGTAATGCAGATCAGGACCAATGATGGGATACTCCTTTTGCCCCACCCTGATCTCCTGCTTGGTCATTGAAGGTAGAGAATCAGTACCAACACCAGTGTAAGGCTCATGCTGTCGTTCAGTTCTTTCAGAGTGGGGTTCTCTCACAGAGTCTGGCTTGACCCCTGCTTCATGCCCTTTCACACTGCCTGGCTGTTACAGCGACCCCTTGCAGGTTTTAGATCTCACTCTCTGGAGGCATGATTGAAAGGCTTTAATGACATCCTGTGTAGATATCCTGGACAGTGCATCTGTGTTGGCATTGCACCTTCCTTGACGATACTGGATGTCAAAGTCAAAGGTAGACAGTTCTGAAACCCAGCGCTGGCCATGAGCACCCAGTTTTGCAGTGGCCATCGCATATTTAAGCGGGTTATTATTTGTGAGAACAGAGAACTTATGCTCATAGAGATGGTCATAAAACTTTTCTGTTACTGCCCATTTCAGAGCCATAAACTCTAGCTTGTGTGCAGGGTAACGAGTTTCAGCTGGGCTCAGGCCTCTACCAGAATATACCAACACTCTCAACACCATCCTGAATTTGAGCCAGCACAGCTCCAAGGCCTTCTCAAGATGCATCTGTCTGCAACAGGAAGGGCAACTTGTAGTCCGGGCAGGTAGCCCAGCACTGAAGCTGATGTGAGCCTCTCTTTCAGTGATTGTAATGCCCCCTCACATTCTTCAGTCCACAGAAACGGTGGCTCGGAAGCGGAAGGTGCCTTCTTTCTTCTCCTCATCTTCTTTTTGGGATTTCCCGAGTGAGGTGATACAGGGGCGCAGCCAGCTTTGCATATCCCTCCATGAACCTCTGATAATAACCTGCAAAGCCAAGGAATTGCAGCACCTCCTTGTGACCAGTTCTTCACTTTGCTTATTTTCTCTGGGTCTGTACGGATTCCTTCAGCAGACACCAGGTGCCCCAGGTAATGCACCTCCTCCCTCATGAGGTGGCACTTTGAGGCTTTAGCTTTCGGCCATGTTCCCGCAGTCTTGTCAAACACCAATTGGAGTCGCTCAAAGTGTTCTTCAAAAGTCTTTGAGAAGATGATGTGGTCGTCCAGGTAGATGCGGAGATGTGTGACGTTTAAATCACCAAAGCAACAGACCATCAACCTCTGACACATTGGTGCGGCATTCTGCAACCCAAATAGCATCCTGTTAGCCTCAAAGAGACCCACTGGTGTGCTGAAGGCTGTTTTGTACTTGTCATGTTCTGCCACCTCCACCTGCCAATAGCCAGAAGTCAGGTCGAGGGTTGAGAAATATTTAGCCTGGCTGAGAGATTCTAGTGCTTCCTCGATTCTGGGGAGGGGGGGTGCATCTCTGGTGCTACAGGAATTGAGTTTCTTGTTGTCAACACATATTCTCAAAGACCCATCCTTCTTTGTGACAACCACAATGGGTGAGGCATATGGGCTCTTGCTGGGGTGAATCACTCCAGCCCCCTCCATGTCTTTGAGGAGCTTTCTGACATCCTGGCACTGAGAGGGTGGTATTTTGCGATATGGGAGACAAAATGGTTTTGCATCTACCAGAGGGATTTCATGTTGCACAGTATCTGTGTGCCAAAATCCATTGAGTGCTGGGAGAAGATATCGGTATTCCTCTCCACCAGTTGTCTGAGGAGGGCTCTCTGCCCCTCTCCTTCAACAGCGGCTCCACTCAGATCCACACAACAGGCTGATGAACCTTTCCCAGGCATATGGCTTATTACCTGGTCATGGCTTTGACATGCTTCAGGCTCTGCACTCCCTACATTTTCATTACCACCACCACCTTGTCCCTCTCTGCTTGTCTTCTGACTGTCATCCTCCCACTGCAACACATTATGGACAAGGAATGCGTCTGCCAGGTGAGCGTTCAGTCTGATCAGCACTGCTCATTCAGACAAATTCACTACTCTGACAGGAACACAACCTTTTCTCACATTAGCAAGAACTCTGCCCACAACAAGGCCCTCAGGAAGCTGAGAAGATGAGTGTCTCTCAATAAGAGCAGTGTATGCTCTTTTTCTCGGTCCTCTCCCCACCTTGCACATCACATACATCTCCTTACCGGGGGGGGGGGGACAAACACTTTGTGGCCGGCATAGTGTACGGGGCCCACACGACCTTCAGGGCCACCTGGTTCAGCGTCATTTACTTCTAGCAAGGCCGTGTACCATTCTGGGTGGCTCTCTTCCACCTTGCAAAGAAACTGCTGGCCATATGTTGCTTGGAGGTTGCATTTACAGGCACGTATGACATTGGTCCCAACCAGCAAAGGAACCATGGGTCGGTACTTAGTTTCAGGATCTACAAAGGCTGGCACATTGTTATACTCCTTACCCATGACCTTTAGTTTGATATGTAATGCACCCTAGTGGGGTACATTTTGACCACCAGCCCCCTCTGCTGGAATGTCAGAAGGCTGCAGCTTCTGTTAGCACAGCTCAGAGTGCTTGCGCCAGAACACACATAAGTAATGGTGGTTACTTGGGAGCCAGAATCCTAGCCTCACCACTCAGGTAGCGTACTGTTGTAAACCACCATCCGGGTCACAGCACCAAAAATTTAAATCTTTTTTTCTGTCTGTCGGCCCGAACACCCCTTGGACAGTCTCCGCGTTGTGTGTTTGTTTTTTTTATTTATATTGACTGCGGGGCGGACGGAGGGAGAAGACAGCTGTAAGACGGGAGACAGGAGTCCTGATGGCGGTTGAGGCAGAGCAGGTTTGCTGCATTTATTAGCTTTCTCACATAGGTACAGGACCACTCGCATAATACAAGCAGTTTGTAACACAAAATGGAACTCTTAAGTTTCTGAGACCACAAAAATAAATAAAACATTCAAAAAAATGCTCAATCCATATGAAAAAAATATCATAAATCAACAAAGTAATAGCCTACTTAGCCTGCTAACATTTAATCATATTATGCAATACATTGTTTAGCTAGCGCAACCGTACGATGCAATAAAATATCAAATGGCGTTTTTCCAACTTCAATTTTTAAACAAAAATCAGCTCTGTTGCATAAAAAAACATGTATAACAGCCATCTCATATAAATAAAATCTAACAGTTATGGGCCTTTGACATATTTAAAATACCCATTTATGCGGTCGAATAGATACCAGCGCGTACCTTGTAACACAAAACGGAACTGGCTCTACAGTAGCCACGGAGGAACAAAAGAGTCAGAATTAGGAAACACGCCAGAAAGAAAAAAATACGTGCCGACAATGCAAGATCACCCTCTGCCGGCGATTAAGTGTAACTCACTTCCTTACATACTGACACACACACACGCACACACACACACACACACACACACACACATATATATATATATATATAGATTTGGGGTTTTTTGGGAGTTGGGGAGTTGCATTTAATTTCGTTGTACAGCTGTGCAATGACAAATAAAGGCATTCATTCATTCACTCATTCATCATAAGGTTCAACTGATAAGCAGCTTGGTATTTTCCTAGTAAGGATACAATAGTGACTAGTGCCTTCAAATTAGGTACTAGTCACTTAAATAAAAGAACTATTGTTTGTTGAATTTTTACTAGTAAAATCAAATTAGAAATTAGTGCGTATTCTAATAAAACTAGTATCTAAGTTTTAGCAACTTACGACTTAACAATAGTGACTGTCACAATACTGACTAATGCTTAAATTAATAAATACTAGTCTTGCCGTAAAATGAACAAATGATGAAACTCTATCCATTCTGTAAACACAAGGACTCTGAATCCCGCAGTCTGGGTAAGCCTGAGGCTGCCCAGTCAGTTTCATGGCGGCTTTATTCTACTCCCCTCCTTTCTGTTCTGTTCTGTTCCATATTGTCTCATAGACATAAACTGGAAGTCAATCAGAGAAAGAATCACTCCAGGATATTGTATCATCTGGAGTCAACCTTATCTATTCAGCATGAAACCTTCACAGATGTGGGTTATATCCTATATGAATGAGTTCCTTTCTGCAGCGCAGCTCCTAGATGGAAAGATATCTCTCACTTATACATGAGGCCTGATTCCTGTCTGGGGAGCTAGCACAATGGATCCACAAAAGTAAGGCCTTATCCCAGGAAATGGAGGCCAGACAGTGAAAATAAGCGTCTGGTTTCACAGGGTAAGCCACATATCAAACCAACAACCCAGAATTTATTTGCTCATAGCAATTTTCAGACATATTGTTTTTCCAGTTATTGAAAAATGTAGATCACCAACTTAAAAAAAAGCTTATTAACCCCTCATAAATCAAGTGAAATAATTTATGTTAATCTTAGATGTGTACAATTATTACCAAGCATTTACTGCTATATGTGTAATGTTGCTATTTAGATGTTGTTTAATGTCAGACCTTGAATGGGGCCGTTTCACACCTGCCTTGTTTGGTTCAATAGGTTCCTCTGGTTGCTTTTCCCCCTTGCTTTGGTTCGTTTTTGGGCACACAGCGATTGTACTCGGGTGCGCACCAGTGGCGCCCCCAGAAATTTTTCATAGGGGTGGCCAGATGGGACCACTGAAATTCTTGGGGTGGCACACAAAAACCAAAAGCCATGACTGAATTTCAGGAATTCTATTATGCTGTTGTAGTATACTGTATAGGCTAGTTGAAAACTATCAATATGAGAGTTAAGGAATCGCATACTGAAATACTTTGTGGTGTCTTTTCTTTTTTTTACAGCTAATGTTACTAAATATCTGATGTGCATAGACTAATACCGGTACAGTTAACATTTTGAGTTCCACAACAATTCTGTTTTAATGTGTTATGTATCTGTATATATTGTAACGTGTTCGACGATTCATGTATGTATACACATTATTGAACTTAGATCATTTTAGTATCTAAAATACGAGTGGACGGGATACTTGATTGGATAAGCTTCATTGCCTCACGAAACATTGCGGGGGTATGTGCGAGCCATGGCACATATAGCAGACCCAAAAAGCACTTCCTATATGACGTAATTTATGGAGTCGATTCCATCGATTCTCATATTTTAAACCAGAGTCGGAGTCGATTCCAAAAACTTGAGAGTCGTGCACCCCTATAGCTAGCTAGAAACAGAAGCTGCTCAGCTGCTGTCAGAGGCAGACTGTGAACGAGGGAGGGAGTGTGACGCAGTGACGGACGATCAAAGCGGCTGGCTGCCTGGCTATGCATTTGCTATTTTCTTTGACATGAATTATTATGAAAAATATACATTATTGATTTAAATTAACAGCACCTAATGTAAAATATCAGATAGACGCATATTATGCATAATCAGAAGCATATTCTGCATATGCGACTGGTGGCTGGGGGGGCCAGGGATAGTATCAGGGTGGCCGTGGCCACCCCTTGGGGGCGCCACTGGACTGCGCACCATAAGCGAACCAAACAAGCGCACCGAGACCTTGTTGAAAAGGTGGTCTCGGTCCGCTTCCAAACGAACTCTGGTGCGGTTCGTTTGTGGCGAGAACGTGATCCGACCTCGGACTGAACCAACTGCAGAAAGCACTAGGCATTTTTGGACTAAACGATCTCCCGTAGCCAGCTACGCTGTGCATTATGGGATGAGGAAGACGATCCCCTTTAACAACAACAACATGCGAGCATGGCGAATCAAGGATTAATGCGCGCCTCCTCCTGAAGTGTCTTGATATGCGCCCTCGACGTCTCCAGCGCATCAGAACGTTATTTTCCAGCAGCGACTCATTTTCAAACGGTATCGTTTGCCTAAAGTGATAAATGGAAACGATGTAATAACCGATGAACAACGCCAAAATCAACCCGCGCAGTTGTCCCTCCATTGTGAAATCACTGCGAAATTACTTGCTGTGCGTTGTCTGTTATTCTACTTCCGGAAGTTTCTGTCGAGTTTTCCCGCATGGAAATTCTGACCAATTGGAGAGCAGTTTAGGAACTACGTTATTGCTCCCGCCCCAGACACATCTGACCTACTACTACTACTTTCGGCTGCTCCCGTTAGGGGTCGCCACAGCGGATCATCCGTTTCCATTTCTTCCTGTGTTCTGCGTCTTCCTCTGTCACACCAGCCACCTGCATGTCTTCCCTCACCACATCCATAAACCTCCTGTTTGGCCTTCATCTTTTCCTCTTCCCTGGCAGCTCCATATTCAGCATCCTTCTCCCAATATACCCAGCATCTCTCCTCCACACATGTCCAAGCCATCTCAATCTTGCCTCTCTTGCTTTGTCTCCAAACTGTCCAACCTGAGCTGTCCCTCTAATATAATCGTTCCTAATCCTGTCCTTCTTCGTCACTCCCAATGAAAATCTCGGCATCTTCAACTCTGCCACCTCCAGCTCCGCCTCCTGTCTTTTTGTCAGTGCCACTGTCTCCAAACCATATAACATAGCTGGTCTCACAACCATCTTGTAAACCTTCCCTTTAACTCTTGCTGGTACCCTTCTGTCACAAATCACTCCTGACACTCTTCTCCACCCACTCCACCCTGCCTTCACTCTCTTCTTCACCTCTCTACTGCACTCCCCGTTACTTTGGACAGTTGACCCCAAGTATTTAAACTCATATGCCTTCATCACCTCCACTCCTTGCATCCTGTCCATTCCACTGTCCTCCCTCTCATTTACGTATAGGTATTCCGTCTTGCTCCTACTGACTTTCATTCCTCTTCTCTCCAGTGCATACCTCCACCTCTCCAGGCTCTCCTCAACCTGCACCCTATTCTCGCTACAGATCACAATGTCATCCGCGAACGTCATAGTCCCATGAGACTCCTGCCTGATCTCATCCGTCAACCTGTCCATCCCCATTGCAAACAAGAAAGGGCTCAGAGCCGATCCCTGATGTAATCTCACCTCCACCTTAAAGCCATCTGTAATTCCAACCGCACACCTCACCACTGTCACACTTACCTCATACATATCCTGCACCACTCCTACATACTTCTCTGCAACTCCCAACTTCCTCATACAATACCACACCTCTCTCGGCACCCTGTCGTATGCTTTCCCTAAATCTACAAAGACACAATGCAACTCTTTCTGGCCTTCTCTATACTTCTCAATCGACATTCTCAAAGCAAACATCGCATCTGTGGTGCTCTTTCATGGCATGAAACCATACTGCAGCTCGCTAATCGTCACCTCTCCTCTTAACCTCGCTTCTGACCAATGAGTGAAGTTAACGTTCTCACCTGGCTTGTGCGGCTGCATTTTGGTTCGTGTCACCAACTCATCAACTGATTCGGACCAGAGCAAACGAATAGGTGTGAAAGGGAACCGAAACAGCTGAAAAACGAAACAAGGTATCATTCTCACATCTGGTGTGAACCAGGGAAGCAGACTAGAAGTGGACTATCAGGTGTGAAACGGCCCTGAAAAACTGAAAATGAAAAAAAAATCTACATTTCAACAAACCAGTTTGCAACCACAGCCAGTCGTTGAGTAACAGCAACTACAGCTTCGTCTTCAACTTTGAGACTGCAATCTAATTATGCTTTGTAATGTGATTAAAATATACTGGATATTGTTGTTAGTTAATTACTTACATGAAAACAGAGCTAGTGTGTAACTGTTAGCATGCAAGCCACATGAAATCTAATTAGAATATGCTGGGGTTTTTTTTTGTTTTTTTGACACGCCATCATGTCACACTCATTTTATACAAACTGATAGCTTGAAAAGTAGTGCCAGTGACAGAAGGCAAGCGAGACGGTATGGCTGTGGTGTTTCCAACTGTTCAGATGTTTTGTTTTCATGCATGCTTTCCCCTCCAAAATGCCACAGCTTACATGCCGCACGCATGTACCGAGGGTCGAAGGATACGATATATCGTCCATTGTCACCTATTTACACGTCTGTTTTTTTTAAAAATTTCTTCTCCCTTTTTCTCCCCAGTTGTACTTGGCCAATTACCCCACTCTTCCGAGCCGTCCCAGTCGCTGCTCCACCCCCTTTGCCAATCCGGGGAGGGCTGCAGACTACCACATGCCTCCTCCAATACATGTGGAGTCGCCAGCCGCTTCTTTTCACCTGACAGTGAGGAGTTTCGCCAGGGGGACGTAGCACGTGGGAGGATCACGCTATTCCCCCCAGTTCCCCCTCCCCCCTGAACAGGCGCCCCGACTGACCAGAGGAGGCGCTAGTGCAACGACTAGGACACATACCCACATCTGGCTTCCCACCTGCAGACACAGCCAATTGTGTCTGTAGGGGCAGCCAACCAAGCTGGAGGTAACACAGGGATTCGAACTGACAATCCCCATGTTGGTAGGCAACGGAATAGCCCACCACGCTACCCGGACGCCCATTTACATGTTTTCTCATAGTGTGAAACTGCAACTTTAATTTAGGGGCATGGTGTGGCAGCCTGTCCAGGGTGTCTCCCCTCCTGCCGCCCAATGACTGCTGGGATAGGCTCCAGCATCCCCGCGACCCTGAGAGCAGGATAAGCGGTTCAGGTAATGGATGGATGGATGGACATATAAACTCGACTTGACATGTAAGCGTGTGTATTAAATCTCTATCAAAGTCTTTTTCTTTGACTCTCTCAAACAGGTCCATGTTCCAGGTCTTTCACCTCTGGGTTTCTTTCCGTCAACAGGGAGTGGATTATTGGCATATTACCATCTAGTTTGGAATTGAATGCATGCATTGGAACGGTTCCGTTAAAGGGTTTTCAGAGGTTAACCAATGCTTCATTACAGTCAACGCTGATGGGGTTATGTTTGTCTGACCGGTGTGTGTTTATGAATGGGACACAACTAGCTGCCCACAGATTAGGAAGAAAAATCAGCTGGATGGTAAGAGCTGAGCAAGAGAGAGGCAGACTCTTTTTCACCCCCTAAATCAGTGAAACAGTGTCACATTATACAGTATTATATTCCATGCTCCCATTCTCAACACCCATTTATTCCCTGTTGGATGCGAACTAACTCGTGCATCTGGAAAGAAACCCACTCACTCATTCGCATGGTCATGATTAGTTGGAGTAGTCAGTCTTTCAGAGGGGCAGATAAACAAATAATTGTTAAAATGTTTTCAGCAAGGCTTGAAAGACTAGAAAATTCTATTCTATTCTATTCATTGACTGTGACATGGTTCAGACACTGCAGTGAAGGGACTCACTGGAGATCAGCAATCAAGACACGGTCCAAGATTCACTGACATAAACAGCTTCTCTGATGTCCAGCACTCAAACCAGTAAACGTTCTCTATGCACAAGCAGTTTACAGTCTCGAACAATCCTCAAAGCTGCAGTTCAGCCAGCCAACCAAACATGCCATCCATTCTGTCATCCAAAGGAGTTGAATCGAGTGCAACTGGACTTGGTATATATCCATGAAGACGTTTCGCCTCTCATCTAAGAGGCTTCCTCAGTTCGTGCCTTTCTGACTAGACCAAGCTAGTCTGACTGGCTGCTGATGAGACTCAGAATTTATCCTCTTGGAGTCGTTGTCAGAGCTATAGATGTCCATGGCTCTTTGTGTTCCGATGTTTACCAACGCCCTTCGCTAACAGAGCCATAGATATGAGTGGCTCTTTTGTGTACCGATGTATAGCTCTGACAACGACTCCAAAGAGGGTAAATTCTGAGTCTCATCACCAGCCAGTCAGACTAGCTTCGTCTAATCAGAAAGGCACGAACTGAGGAAGCCTCTTGGATGAGAGGCGAAACGTCTTCACGGATATATACCAAGTCCAGTTGCACTTGATTCAACTCCTTTGGATAACCATGACCTGGATGAATGAGAACATTCATAGACATCCATTCTGTCATAGAGTAGCCAGGCTTCTCCCTAGTGTGCTCAAGACCAAATACACACGTGCACACATGCGCACACAGGCGGGTATACACATAGAAAGGTACATAAAGGTTAATCAGACACAGGTAGTATATGAACCAGGCGAGCCACCTCTTATTCTACCTACCTCCAAACTGATAGAAAAACCATGCCCCACCTGCTGCACTCATATATTCTAGTCCCAGACAATGCCAGAAAATAAAGCTCTACTTTATTCCCCAGTTTGTCTGAGCCTAGTAAAAACCCCACAAGGAAATGAGGCCAGAGAAACAGAGACTCTCCAGGGACAAAGTGTACCTAACCCGAAAGCCATAAAAACAAAAGGATTTTGTCAAGTCAAGTCAAGTCAATTTTATTTCTATACCCTAATATCACAAATTACAAATTTGCCTCAAGGGGCTTTACAGCAATACAACATCCTGTCCTTAGACCCTCGCAACGGATAAGGAACAACTCCTTAAAAAAAAAACCTTTAACGGGGAGAGAAAATAGGAAGAAACCTCAGGGAGAGCAACAGAGGAGGGATCTCTCCCCCAAGGTATGGAAGTTTTTTTGGCCTCTTTATACAATGCATTTTGCAACTGACAATTCAATATGCAAAGCGGCAATTCTATCCTCAATTTTTAATCAAAATAATTCAAACTTGAATTGAGGACTGCGTCGCCACTTTGCATATTGATTTGCCAATTGCAAGATGCATTTTCAAATTGCATGACCAAATTGCACGTTGAACTGCCAATTGCAAAATGCATTACCGTTTGAATAAAGAGGCCAAGAAACTTCCACACACATGCACACGGGAGACTCTTTTGCTTCTGTGCTCGGACATTTTCAGGTTTTACATTTTTACACAGCTGTTACTACTATACCTCAAAATGCAAGCCATAGTAAATTATCATAAATAATCAGTTGAGGCAGTCACCAGTATTTCATCTCGTGGTTTGTCTAATTCTTGATACATTCACAGCCAAACACTGAGGCAGGAAGTAGGCTGCTGCCGTAAGAGAGGTATATCTAACTTCCTCCTCTGTGACATGTTTATATTACCTGAGCTGAAAGTGTGTGTGTGTGTGTGTGTGTGTGTGTGTGTGTGTGTGTGTGTGTGTGTGTGTGTGTGTGTGTGTGTGTGTGTGTGTGTGTGTGCGCACTCGTGCGTGTGGTGATGATGGTAGGTGTAGTCATATACACGTGCCAGTGTGAATGTGGGATGTAGTGTGGTGGTGGTGATGTGTGTATGTGTGTGTGTGAGGTTTGGACAAGTAGCAGACACAAAAGTCCTTTTGGGAAGCGTGAAAACAGACACAAGCCAGAAGAACCTCAATTAGTTGCGCACGCGCACACACACACACACACACGCACACGCACGCATGCACACACACAAACATAGACATGTGCACAGGATCAGACACACATACCTTTTGTTTAAACTGAAGGAGAGGTGCACTTGACAAACCAAGGGAGAGTCGAAAGAAGATTGGCTGAAGTGGAAACAGAAAGCGGGGGACATGTGAGAAGTGAGAAAAAACTAGGGATGATAAAGAGAATGGTGGCGTGAGGAGAGAGGGGAGGAGACTCTTTCTGGAAAGGTTAAAACTATTTTCCTCTCAGTAACTTTCCAAGATTCCCTCACCAATTGCACTCCATTATTTCTTTGGCCTGTGTATGGCCTGTGTATGCGTGCAAATAAGTGTGAATACACACACGCAGACAAAGATTGATTTCAAAGTAAGAGAAGCAGTAAATGACACAACTTTTGGCCTGAATAATGCACGCTCAAAAAAGTCAGGCCAATCAAGCACATATGGAGAATGACTGAGCCTGTGTCACTGCATCTTTCCCCCCCAGTTGTGTATGCTGTATCAATTATGAACAAACCCAGAGGGGAAGAAAAAAACCATCCTGCTCCTAATTTCTTTATTTCACAGAAATACAGCAGGACCACTGAGTTCTGAACTGTGTTTGTGCCTACCTAACCTAAAGTGATTAAAGTGGCTAAATTCAGAAGAGCAGGAGAAATTGCAAGACATTTGTGAAATTTTTATATTTTGTCTAAAGCAATGTTTATTTTTTAGATTTTGCTGAAAATCTAAAAATATCTCATTAACAGTTGGGCTCAAAGGCAAACAGAATAAAAGCGAAGTGAAGCGAAGAAGGCCGAAACATTCACACATTGTCTCAGAGACAATGACAGGAGTGGACAGAAAGTCAAGCTTTAGCCAGCTATCCCATCATGGTAAGACTGCTTTGACTTTAGCAGGGGATTAAGGCTACGGAGTGGAGACGTCCTATACCACGCAAAGCCCAACCAGGGATTAGCTCTCTACCCAGGCAATGAGCTGAGCCGGGGGAAGAGAGGGCAGTTGAGGGTGGCAATGGACAAGAGAACTTGAGCTTTGGGCTCAGACAAGGGATTAGTATGGAGGTAGACTTTACTCCAAACCCATTACCAAACTCAAATAATGACAGAAAAGGGTGGGTTTGTTACGTTTTGAAGAAACCAACTGCAATTCTGGTGGGTGGGACATCAAATGACTCAAGTAGACATGTGTAGACTTTGTAGTCTAGCATTGCCAGACCCATCTCCACACTATATTTGAGTGCTGTACTGGTGCAGGAGAAAGGTCCAGCAGAATCCATTATCATTCTGGAATCAGTGGGGGGAAAAAACCGATCTTGGTTGTTTGTTTTTCTTAAACCAACCAGTCTTTGTGCTCACTGGCATCCTTGCAAAATGGCATTGAGGAGAAATGTCATTGTAGAACATGTTGCCTATGGCAGAAAGCAAGCCCTGGCATATGGATCAATAACCTCAAAAGAAAACCAATTTAAAATAACTGGCGATGTGTGTTGATTATTTGGTAAAAGATTAAAAAAAAACAAAGAAAAACAAAAACATGATTTTATAAGTCATGTTCAAGAAGTAGAGCCTGATTACACATTAGTTCTGGAGAAACTCACTGGACTGGTTAAAAAAAATAATCATACGATTTATTAGCTTTTACCAGTAAGCAGACAAGCGAGAACATCCATTTTAGGCAATAAATTTTCTAAACATATTCTTTGAATATTTTTAAAAGAATCCACTGAATAAATCAAGCAGGCCTTCCTTATTGCACAATCCATATCCTCGCTTGAGTTTTCCATAATTACAGCATAGCTTGCCAGCTCGAGCACTTGACAGGGACTTTGAAAAGAGCAATACAGACTGGAAGGAAGTAAAAAGCGACTGTGATAGTGGGCATCAATGGGAAACATATATACCTCCAGTCCAAATCCGGGGGTCAGACTACTGACTTTGTCGCTGTCATTATAAAGACAAGAGGAACAAGTATAATCTATTTAATGGTAGTGTAAAACAGCAATATGCATTAGATTTGAAAGAATTAACAAGGGCTGTTAGAGCGAGCAATGTGCTACAACTTTTGCAAACTCTCTACAGATGAAGAGCCATAACTGAAGACCATGCTTTTACCGTGGCCAGTCAACACCATGTTTGCAAATCTGTTGCTGATTGAATGAGTCAAACATGCCTTGAAGAGAGCATGATCACATTTTTCCTCATAGTTATCTATACAATATATACATATATACATATAATGCTCATGGAAATTCTGATGTTGACGATCAACTACTTTGGGTTTATTATACAGTATTGCTTATTGCCATTTAGCCCAGGTAGGAATGTTGCTCTGTCAATGCACATGTATTGATGTAGACTTTGCTACTACTGTAGTTGATAAAAATAATAAGAGTGCTTCAACTGGAGACTTCCAGTTATGCGATGTAGGTAGAGGATGCACGACTGAAGGCTCCCAGTCTACTTTTTGACAAAACTTGTTTTACCTACCTTTTCGTTTGAGACTTTGACAAATATGGCCCAGTAAGACGTAAGACTTACTTTAGAGATATCTTGCGAAATGAGCCACTGTAAACGTGTCAAACCAGCAAGCAGTGTCGACAAAACTCCAGCTAGTGCTAATCGTGCATATGCTAACGTTTCCAAGAACGCAGCCGAGAAGCTAGCAGTGTTGGCTAACAATCCTTCGACAACGACAGAAACCAGAGATACCACAGCTGCTATGCTCATTTACAAGGATCAACTGTCTGCAGAATTCGAAAAGCAGAGGAGGTCACTTAGGGATGATGTTTCTTCCCTGATCCAAGAGTCCACTAAACCCCTACAAGCCTCATTGGACTCCTTGCAGGCAACAGTGAACTCATTCCAAAAGGGCCTTACCTCTGTGGAGTCTGTAACCAGTGACAACTTTGAATGTTTAACTGCAAGCCGAGTCCACCATCAAAATGCTCCGAACCCTAAACCTGTCTCTGCAGGACCGGATCGACAACCTCGAGAACCGATTGTGGAGGGCCAATCTCTGTGTACTGAACATTCATGGAGGCAGTGAGGATGGTGAAGATCCGGTCAAGTTCATGTCGGAGATGCTGATGCAAATGATGGGTCCTGATATCTTTTCTGCACTGCCTGAGCTGGAGAGAGCCCTGACTTTCAAATCCAGCTGAGGAACATCACCCCACATGTTCCTGGTTTGCTTTTCCAGATTCCAGCAGAAAGAAGCTGTACTGTGCTGGGCCAGGAACCATGAGCTGAAGTACCAAGGAGCAGTTATAAGGGTCTATCAAGACCTCAGTGCAGCACTCGCTAAAAAGCGGGTCACATTTAACAGCATCAAACAAGCTCTTTACCAAAAGAACGTGCGGTTCCACCTACTGTACCCGGCCCGGCTGCGCGTGATGTACGGAGACGACTCGCACACCTTTGACTCCCCTGATGAAGCTCAGAAGTTTTACGATCTTAAAAAGTAGGCTAGCAAAATGGCTGTTTTGAACTACATTGACTGGAGACTGTTGATTACCCGGACTGATTTAAAAATGGGTAGGGCTATGTTTACTGTTTGAGCTCACCCTCTCACCATCCCTGGGACTTAAGGTATGGCCACTCTCGCTGTATTATTGCTCATCTGTGTTCAGCTTACTCATTATAGAGACGTCGCCTACCTTTTTTTTCTTTTTTCTTTTGTATTGCCATCATCGGCTGTACTTTCATACATATATTGATTGTTCACCTGGCCTACAGATGTTATTCTGTTCTATTTTTCATTTTATTTTTTTTCTTGAGTATGATAAGCTCTTAATATTTCATTGCCGGGAGCCTTCTTCGTTGAAAGAATCAGGTTGTATTACTGGAAGGTCTTGGGAATAGAGCTATGTAGCCTGCAGCTTGCCTCAGAGAGAGGAACAAGTATAGGCTCAGTTTTAGTTTCGTTCGTGTTTGGGATGTGGGACAGGGTTATGGGAAGGGGCACCCCTAGTTTTTTACAATGTGTATTCTCTTTTGTTCTCATTTGAGAGGTTATTCATGAGGCTGTGTATTCTATCACAACCAATTATTTATCTTGCCATTGTCATCACTGTTACTTTACCATTCCTAGCTAAATATAGAAAGTAAAACTAGTAAGGCTGGTGTGTGATTCATCAGCTGGAATGTAAAAGGTTTAAACGGGCCTGTAAAAAGACCTAGAATATTCAGTCACCTTAAATATTTAAATTGTGAAATTGCATTTCTTCAAGAAATTCACCTGTTGGTTAAAGAACAAGTCAGACTAAGAAAAGGTTGGGTGGGCCATGTGTTTCTCGAATTTAAATTCCAGAACATGTGGAACAGCTATATTGATACATAAAAAAAATTCAGTTCAATGCATCCACTGTTATTTCAGATCCACAGTTATGGTGTCTAGGCTCCTTTTCCACACAGCCCTCGTTTTGGTTAATGTTTACGCCCCAAATTGGGATGATGATAAATTCATTAATACCAGATTTGAACTCACAACAATTGATCTTTGGTGGGGATCTGAACTGTGTAATTAATCCAGTATTAGACCGTTCTAATCCTAAATCCACAAACCCTTCAAAAATGGCCAAATCACTGTCACTCTTTATGGATCAGATAGGAGGTGTCGACCTTTGGTGTTCCTTATTTCCACAAAATCAATCCTTCCCCTTCTTTTCCCCAGTTCATCAATCATATAGTAGAATAGACTATTTCTTCATTGATAGAACGTTTCTCCCACTAACTGAATATTTGACTATAATTGAATCAGATCACGCCCCTGTGTTACTAGATATCACAGCTCCTCTTAACAATTTGGAACATTCTCCTTGGAAATTAGACAAAACTTTATTGGCTGATAAAGCCTTTTGTGTATTGATATCTAAAAAAAATTGATGACTTTATCAAATTCAATAAAAAGATAATATTTCCCCATCGTTGCTTTGGGAAACATTGAAAGCTGTAATCAGGGGTGAAATTATATCATATTCAGCTAGATTAAATAAGATGCAAAGACTTGAACAGGACCAGCTCATTAAATCTATACATATGGTGGATGTTCTGTACTCTACCTCCCCTGCCCCTGAGCTCTTTAAAAGGAAGCTCAACCTCCAAACCCAATACAATTTATTATCAACTAGAAAGACAGAACAAGTCTTACTGAAATCACGTGGATATGTCTATGAGCATGATGAGAAGGCTGGTCGTCTCTTAGCACACCAGCTTAAGTGCCAAGCGGTTGCTCGACAGAGCCCACAAATTAGGGGAGTTAACTATTGGCCCAAAAGAAATTAATGAAACATTCTTCTCATTTCACTCAAACCTATATACGTCAGAGGCAACAAGTGACAGTATTGATATGGAACATTTATTTTTTATAATCTCCAGGCTCCTTCTATCAACGCAATTCATAGGCTTGAGATTCAACTCCCACTACAACTGACAGAAATCATTAACGCAATAATGGCAATGCAAAGTGGTAAAACGCCAGGCCCGCATGGGTACCCAATAGAGTTCTTTAAAACATTTTTTAACAAACTGTCTATAATTTTACTTGATATCTTCAATGATTCTTTGTCTCGTGGGTTGTTGCCACAAACATTGACCGAAACATCAGTTAACCTCCTGCTTAAGCCAGGTAAAGTTAACACAGAATGTGGTTCATATTGACCCATCTCTCGCCTAAACTGTGATGTGAAGAGCCTAGCCAAAGCTCTTGCCCTATGCCTAGAAACCGCACTGTATGAAGTGTTATCTGTTGACCAAACCGGCTTCATTTCGGGACGACATTCATTTACAAATATCCATCAGCTTTTGAATATCACTCACTCTCCTGCATCCAGTGAGGTACCAGAGGTGGTCATCTCACTGGATGCAGAGAAAGCTTTTGACGAGGTCGAATGGGAATTTTTGTTCACTTGTTTAAAAAAATTGGGTATGGTCCTAATTTTATTTTATGGATTAAGCTTTTGTATACTTCACCCAAAGCCTCAGATGTTACAAATGGTAAACAATCACAATACTTCCAGCTGTCAAGAGCGACCAGTCAGGGTTCCCGACTCAGTCCATTATTATTTGATTGAGCTATAGAGCCCTTATCCTACTACAACTATTACTTTCGGCTGCTCCCGTTAGGGGTCGCCTCAGCAGCTCATCCGTTTCCATTTCTTCCTGTCTTCTGCATCTTCCTCTGTCACACCAGCCACCTGCATGTCTTCCCTCACCACATTCATAAACCTCTCCTTTGGCCTTCCTCTTTTCCTTTTCCTTGGCAGCTCCATATTCAGCATCCTTCTCCCAATATACCCAGCATCTCTCCTCCACACATGTCCAGACCTTCTCAAGTTTGCCCCCCTGCTTTGTCTCCAAACCATCCAACTTGAGCTGTCCCTCTAATATAATCTTTCCTAATCTTGTCCTTCTTCGTCACTCCCAATGAAAATCTTAGCATCTTCAACTCTGCCACTTCCAGCTCCACCTCCTGTGTTTTTATCAGTGCCACTGTCTCCAAACCATATAACATAGCTGGTCTCACAACCATCTTGTAAACCTTCCCTTAACTCTTGCTGGTACCCTTCTGTCACAAATCAGTCCTGACACTCTTCTCCACCCACTCCACCCTGCCTGCAATCTCTTCTTCACCTCTCTTCTGCACTCCCCGTTACTTTGAACAATTGACCCCAAGTATTTAAACTCATATGCCTTCATCCCCTCTACTCATTGCATCCTCACCATTCCACTGTCCTCCCTCTCATTCACTCATAGGTTTTCCGTCTTGCTCCTATTGACTTTCATTCCTCTTCTCTCCAGTGCATACCTCCACCTCTCCAGGCTCTCCTCAACCTGCACCCTATTCTCGCTACAGATCACAATGTCATCTGCATACATCATTGTCCATGGAGACTCCTGCCTGATCTCATCCGTCAACCTGTTCATCACCATTGCAAACAAGACAGGGGTCAGAGCCGATCCTTGATGTAATCCCACCTCCACTTTGAATCCATCTGTCATTCCAACCGCACACCTCACCATTATCACACTTACCTCATACATAACCTGCACCACTCCTACATACTTCTTTGCAACTCCCGACTTTCTCATACAATACCACACCTCCTCTCTCAGCACCCTGTCGTATGCTTTCCCTAAATCTACAAAGACACAATGTAACTCCTTCTCTCAAAGCAAACATCACATCTGTGGTGCTCTTTCCTGGTATGAAACCATACTGCTGCTCACTAATCATCACCTCTCCTCTTAACCTAGCTTCTATTACCTGTTCCCATATCTTCATGCTGTGGCTGAACAACTTTATACCTCTGTAGTTGCTACAGTTGTGCACATCGCCCTTGTTCTTGAAAATCGGTACCAGTATGCTTCTTCTCCACTCCTCAGGTATCCTCTCGCTTTCCAAGATTGTGTTAAACAATCTAGTTAAAAACCCCACTGCCATCTCTCCTAAACATCTCCATGCCTCCAGAGGTATGTATGTCATCAGGACCAACTGCCTTTCCACTCTTCATCCTCTTCATAGCTTCCCTCATTTCCTCCTTGCTAATCCACTGCACTTCCTGATTCACTATCCCCACATCCTCCAACCTTCTTCTCTCTCTCTCTCTCTCTCTCTCTCTCTCTCTCTCTCTCTCTCTCTCTCTCTCTCTCTCTCTCTCTCTCTCTCTCTCATTTTCTTCATTCATCAGCCCCTCAAAGTACTCCTTTCACCTTCTCAACACACTCTCCTCGCTTGTCAGCACATTTCCATCTCTATCTGTTTAGCCAATCGGTACAAGTAATTTTCTCCTTCCTTACTGTCTATCTAACCTGTCATACAACTCACCATATGCTTTTCCTTTGCCTTTGCCACCTCTCTGTTCGCTTTATGCTGCATCTCCTTGTACTCCTGTCTACTTCATCTCTCTGACTAGCCCACTTCTTCTTTGCCAACCTCTCCCTCTGTATAATTTGCTGTACTTTCTCATTCCACCACCAAGTCTCCTTGTTTTCCTTCCTCTGTCCTGATGAAAACACCAAGTACCTTCCTAGCTGTCTCCCTCACTATTTCTGCAGTGCCTGCCCAGCCATACGGCAACTCTTCACTACCTCCCAGTGCCTGTCTTAACTCCTGCCTGAACTCCACACAACAGTCTTCCTTCTTCAACTTCCACCATTTGATCTTCGGCTGTGCCTTCATTCGCTTCCTCTTCTTGGTCTCCAAAGTCATCCTACAAACCACCATCTGATGCTGCCTAGCTAAGTTCTCCCCTGTCAATACCTTGCAGTCTCCGATCCCTTTTAGATTACGCCTTCTACATAAGATATAGTCCACCTGTGTGTACTTTCCTCCACTCTTGTACATCACCCTGTGTTCCGCCCTCTTCTTGAAATATGTATTCACCACAGCCATTTCCATCCTTTTCGCAAAATCCACCACCATCTGTCCTTCCACATTTCTCTCCTTGACACCATACCTACCCATCACCTCTGTTCCCTTCCCCAACATGTCCATTGAAGTCTGCGCCAATCACCACTCTCTCCTCCTTGGGCACACTCCCCACCACATCATCAAACTCACTCCAGAATTCTTCTTTCTCTTCCATCTCACAACCAACTTGTGGGGCATATGCGTTGTTAACATTCAGCAATACACCTTCGATTTCCAGTTTCATACTCATCACTCTGTCTGACACTCTCTTCACCTCCAGCACACTCTTGACATACTCTTCCTTCAGAATTATCCCTACACCATTTTTCCTCCCATTCGCACCATGGTACAAGAGTTTGAACCCACCTCCGATACTCCTGGCCTTACTCCCCTTCCACCTGGTCTCTTGCACACACAGTATGCCTTCCTTTCTTCTTTCCAACATATCAGCCAGCTCTCTCCCTTTACCAGTCATAGTGCCAACATCCAAAGTTCCAACTCTCACCTCCACACTCCTACCCTTCCTCCTCTGTCGCTGCCTCTGGACATGCCTTCCCCCTCTCCTTCTGCTTCGCCCAACAGTAGGTTAGTTTCCACCAGCACCCTGCTGGTTAACAGTACCGGTGGCGGCCGTTGGTAACCCGGGCCTCGACCGATCCGGTATGTAAATCTTATTTATGATCCGCATATTTGATTTGGCAAAGATTTTACACTGGATGCCCTTCCTTACGCAACCCTCCCCATTTATCCGGTAGAGGCTAGTTCCCATCGATGCAGAGAACGGTCAACTGAGCATGCGCAAGTACTCGGTGCCTCCGTTGTTTGGGTAGGTTAAAGTTAAGGTTAGGGCAGCGTTAGGGTTAAAGTTAGCTAATCAGACGCAGAGTAGGGGTGGGTCTTCCTAGAATCCTAGCGCCTGGATGCTACGTGGGGCATGTGGAGGCATGGTAGAGGCATTTCACGCATGCTCAGTTGACCGTTCTCTACTCCATTTCCATTCTCTGCATCGATGGGAACTAGCCTCTACCCATTTATCCCGGCTTGGGACTGGCACTAAGAATACACTGGCTTGTGCATCCTCAGTAGCTGGGTTATAGAGCCCTTATCCATTACACTTAAATCGTTACCATCTATAAATGGAATTTATAGAGGGGGAATAGAGCATCGGTTGTCTTTATACACTGATGATTTATTGTTATATGTTTCAGATCCAGTTCTAAGCACACCCCACATTACCCACGCTTTGAAGAGCTTCAGTACATTTTCTGGGTACAAAGTAAACTTTGTCAGAAGTGAATGTTACCCTGTTAATGACTTGGCTCTTCAAATACATGATAATGCCTTACCATTCCAAATGTCTAGAAATGGCTTTAAATATTTGGGCTTTAATATCACGAGAGACATGCAAAGTCTTTATCAGGAAAACTTTTGTCCTTCATCTGAGAAAGTCAAACTAGACCTGAAAAAGTTGAAGTCACTTCACTTGTCCTTGGCAGGAAAAGTGAATTGTATTAAAATGAATGTACTCCCCAAATTCCTTTATTTGTTTCAATGTATTCCACTTTATCTTCCTAAATCCTTTTTTAAATCCATTGATAAGGCTTTCATTTCATTCATATGGAGCGATAAGATCGCTAGAGTACATATAGAATTACTACAGAGGCCTAAATTACAGGGTGGCTTAGCTCTTCCAAATCTTTCCTATTACTATTGGGCTGCAAATGTTCAAAAAATTATGTATTGGCTTCACTCTCCAGATACAGACTGGTGTGACTTTGAGGCTACATCTTGTATCTCATCATCTCTCACAGCCCTGGTCATTTCCAGCTCTCTCCTTTCTATTACACACTTTACTAACAACCCAGTTATCATCAGTACCCTCAAAATATGGTTTCAATTTAGACGGAACTTTGGGTTCAAACGTTGTCTTGGCGTGAGTCCTATGTGCAATAATCACCCTTTCCCTCCAGCTAGATTAGACTCTGCATTCTCTTTTTGGCAAAGACAAGGTATTTCTAAATTTAAAGATATGTACATAAACAGTGCATTTGCAAGCATTGGTGACTTATCACACAATTGTAGACTCCCTCGGTCTAGTTTATTTCGATATTTTCAAGTCCGCCACTTCCGTCAGAGCCATGACCCCAACTTTCCATCTAAACCTTCCCAAAGAGTGCTTCAACTGAAACGTATGTGTTAAGAAAATAATAATTAACTCAACTGTAACCCAGGGCGGCACGGTGGTGCAGTGGTTAGCACGGTCACCTCACAGCAAGAAGGTTCTGGGTTCGAGCCCCAGGGTAGTCCAACCTTGGGGGTTGTACTGAGTCATCCTCTGTGCGGAGTTTGCATGGTCTCCCCGTGTCTGCATGGGTTTCCTCTGGGTGCTCCGGTTTCCTACCACAGTCCAAAGATATGTAGGTCAGGTGGATCGGCCGTACTAAATTGTCCCTAGGTGTGAATGTGTGTGTGTGTGTGTGTGTGTGTGTGTGTGTGTGTGTGTGTGTGTGTGTGTGTGTGTGTGTGTGTGTGTGTGTGTGTGGGCGGGCCCTATGATGGACTGGCAGCCTGTCCAGGGTGTCTCCCTGCTAGCCGCCCCGTGAATCCTGGGATAGGCTCCAGCATCCCTGTGACCCAGAGTAAGGATAAGCGGTTTGGATAATGGATGAAAAAAGTCATCCATACAATTATCAAATCACGCACTGTGCAAAATGACAAAATTATTCAGTGAACCATAAAGGTGTATAAATGTTTTGTGAGTCAAAACATGTATGGAAGTCGGAGTCCGGGTAGCGTAGCGGTCTATTCTGTTGCCTACCAACATGGTTTCGAATCCCCGTGTTACCGCCGGCTTGGTTGGGCGTCTCTATAGACACAATTAGCTGGGTCTGCGGGTGGGAAGCCAGATGTGGGTATGTGTCCTGGTCGCTGCATGAGCGCTTCCTCTGGTTGGTCGGGGTGCCTGTTCAGGGGGGAGGGGGAACTGGGGGGAATAGTGTGATCCTCCCATGTGCTACATCCCCATGGCGAAACTCCTCACTGTCAGGTGAAAAGAAGCAGCTGGCGACTCCACATGTATTGGAGGAGACATGTGGTAGTCTGCAGCCCTCCCCAGATCAGCAAAGGGGGTGGAGCGGCGACCAAGACGGCTCGGAAGAGTGGGGTAATTGGTTGGATTCAACTGGGGAGAAAAGGGGGGGAAATTAAAAAAAATGTATGGAAGTGAAAGAAGAATGTATGTGTGTGAGAGTGAAAATATATGTATGTCAAAGGAGAATGTATGTATGTACTATAGGAGAGGGCCAGAATATATTATGGCTTGTATGGCCCCTCATACATTTTCATTAGACCCAATGAATGTATATACTTGTTCTCTCATGTGTCTTTAAGAGGTGCTAAACCCTTAAAATGTGTTTATTGAGCCGTAAACTGAATGATATGACTGTACAGTGATGAAACACATCAATGCTGGCATTACCTCTACTACTACTACTACTACTACTTTTGGCTGCTCCCGTTAGGGTTCATCCGTTTCCATCTCTTCCTGTCCTCTACATCTTCCTCTGTCACACCAGCCACCTGCATGTCCTCCCTCACCACATCCATAAACCTCTTCTTTGGCCTTCCTCTTTTCCTCTTCCCTGGAAGCTCCATATTCAGCATCCTTTTCCCAATATACCCAGCATCTCTCCTCCACTCATGTCCAAGCCATCTCAATCTTGCCTCTCTTGCATTGTCTCCAAACCATCCAACCTGAGCTGTCCCTCTAATATACTCATTCCTAATCCTGTCCTTCTTCATCACTCCCAATGAAAATCTTAGCATCTTCAACTCTGCCACCTCCAGCTCCACCTCCTGTCTTTTCATTAGTGCCACCATCTCCAAAACAATATAACATAGCTGGTCTCACAGCCATCTTGTAAACCTTCCCTTTAACTCTTCCTGGTACCCTTCAATCGCAAATCACTCCTGACACTCTTCTCCACCCACTCCACCCTGCCTGCGCTTTCTTCTTCACCTCTCTTCTGCACTCCCCGTTACTTTGGACAGCTGACCCCAAGTATTTAAAGTCATATGCCTTGACATTTCGCAATCAATTTCTCAATCAAGAAATTGACATTTCTTGCCAAATGTCTAAAACTCAGCATTTCATGGGTTGAAAATGACTCAACACGTCATCTACTGTTTTAAATCAACCCTGAACCTTGCTAGGTCAACACTGACGTAGATTCAACCGGTTGAGATTTATCTTCATAATAAAATTTTAAAAAAGAATGATAACGCCCTCTATTCAGAGGGGGACGACCCACCTCCTCAAGCCTCGCTCTTGAGTGTGAGTCTGTGAAATCGCGCTCTTAAATGTTAGCAAGTATCTATCCATCTATCCCAAGCTGCTTATCCGAATTCGGGTCGTGGGATGCTAGAGCCTATCCCAACTGTCACTGGGCGGCAGGCAGGGGGGACACCCTAGACAGGCCGCCAGTCCATCACAGGGCCAACACATTCACTCCTAGGGACAATTTTAGTTACGCTGATTCACCTAAGCAAGCAAGCATAGCAAGTTAGCAAGTATAAAACTTAGCACAAAAAGTAAGAAAATGTGTGTTTGGTAGATTATTTCTTTGTTGTAACAATGCTTCTTGGCAATAAATCTTATATCAGGCAGCTGATTGTCAGCACCTGGGGTACCAGAAGCTCAAAACAAGAGTCAATAGCAACAGCAAAATAAGCTGTTTGGCATTGGCAGAGAAGATATGGCAAATTTTTAATGAGCGCAACCCACATCCTCAGCTCTGCTACTCATCCCACAAATGCATGTTCCTTACAAATGTGGCACCATTTAAAAGGGAAATAAACAGGCTTTCCAACGGTATAAGATTTATTGCCAAGAAGCATTGTTACAACAAAGAAATGATCTACCAAACACAAATTTCCTTACTTTTTGTGCTAAGTATAGTTAGCAAATGTATGCCGATCGAGACTCATCATTCACAGGAGTTTACTCACTAACCTTGTGCCCTTATTACATTTTCTACCAACCTTTTGAATTTCTCTCAAGTTACAGTTAGTAGTTATATTATTTCATCATTTTCAATTTTGCCGCAATGGTTCGAACTTGTACTTTGGGCAGCGGTAGACGCACCACCGTACAACTGGGTTGGTCGGGCTGGGCTCGTGTGGCGGCTTGGGGAGCAGTCACCAGCCTCTCTCCACTGCTGGAAAGCCACAGCCCATCTCGCGGGGGCCCCTTCCATTTGCGGCGCATCCGCGTCACGATGGTTGTCTCCGCGGGGCGGTGTCTGACTCCGTGCCAGTGGAGGGGACTGGGTACGGTGGTGTGTGGCAGCGAGCCAGCCACTTGCGCCGGGTCCTTCTCGCGGAGGTCCCCAGCTACTCCTGCCTATGCTCCTGCCTCACACATCCACACCCCGCACCCCTCCTCAACCTCTTGCCCACTTTTTTAGCGTTTTTCAAAATTATGCAGGTGACGTTGCCCTTTAATAAGAACCACACCAACAACAAATTAACAAAACTTTATACATATATAGCTGAGGGAATAATTGAGTGCAGGTGCATCTCACTGACCAGCTCCTGGCTCTTTCTGCCTCTCAACCAACACTGACAAGTCTCCGCCCCACTAACCACTGCCAGTTGTAAAGCACAAATGAGGAGAAGAAGAGGAATGAAATTACTCCCTTTGTGTGATTTACTAAGCTGTAAAGTACTATTCTTGGCTCTCTATTTGACGACTTGAAGAAATATATTATAACTTCTAAACAAGTGCCAATTGAGCATATTGTTATAGCCATATAACACTAGCCATGTAGTATATAGTATGACTACTGCAAAGAGGGCAGACCGCCTGATTAAAGGAGACGACAAGGGAGTGGGGTTAAGAGTAAGATCTATGGGATGGAAGAAGAGGTCTGTAATAACCCAAACCAAATCCAGTTGTACCCACAGCTATGAGCAGAATAGTGCTAGGTTTGAGTTTATGCTGCAATACTCAGGAATAGTTCTGTTTTATTTGCGATGAGTTGGATATGGGTTTGTGTATTATTTTTTTACAGTCAGTGTTAACATTGACATTGGCATCTACTGCTGCCCCCTCTGTATCTGCTTGTGGTTCTATTCCTGATAATGTGCCTTTTTCCGAAGGGCAAAAAAAAACCAAATTCCCGACAAAGAATCATCCCTCTTTTTCTCTTTTACCTGATGTTGTGTTTTAAACATAATCCAACCCCCAAAGAATGATAAATTTACTCTGACTATCTGTATGACAAGTACTTGTATATCAGCTGCTATTATTTTGGCTTTAGTGATTGGTAGTCTAAGTGGGTCCACACCAGAGAGTCAGGAAATATTGCCAACATGGAAGGATTATTATGTTGGACCATGCAACTGACATGGACTGGGCACAGTCAAACTATTTCATTCTGTTTGCACCTCTGGGAAAATAGAGGGTGCACACAAACATATGGACACACACAAACCACACACAGAGAGAATTTTGGAACTTTATACAGTCCTGCTAGTGTTGAGTCCAGCCAGACTTGCTAATACAGACATAGAGTAGCAATAGCGTGTACACTTTCTCTCTCTCTCTCGCTCTATCACACACACACACACACACACACACACACACACTTCTCTAAGTGTCCATGGTACTGGAATCTGGATGCAACAGACCACTGAGTCATAAGAACTGAATCATAAGAAGAGAAGAGAGCCAGATTGGTAATAATTTCAGAGACCATTTTGGTATGTGTGTGTGTGTGTGTGTGAGAAGGAGAGCGAGAGAGAGCGAGAGAGAGAGAGAGAGAGAGAGAGAGAGAGAGAGAGAGAGAGAGAGAGAGAGAGAGAGAGAGAGAGAGAGAGAGAGAGAGAGAGAGAGAGAGAGAGAGCAAAAGACAGATGAAAGGGGAGGGGGAGCGGGAATAGATAGGAGCTGGTAGCCAGATTCTATGTCAGTGGCTGACAGCAGGGATTTAAGACCAGAGCTTCCAGTAAAAAGAGGCTCCAAAGAGGCTCTGGGGTCTTGGTTCTCAATAGCATCATAGTACTAAGGCTGCAATTGCACAAACAGAGAAGGATTTCAGATTTTTAACTCTTTGTTGTAAAGAGCTGCTCTTTTTATGGCTGTGGAGGAGATGCCACATTGACTAAGATTTTTCTTTTTTGGGCAATTGCAAAGTAATCAGATCTGACCCACAGAAAGTTGAGAGGTTTTTGATTTGTGTTTGTGAGAGATCATTAATGATCATCTACCTTCAGCAGGACATGACAGTATTTCCACTAAGATGTTTGTTGGCGGAAACAGGGGCCCCAAAGTGTTAATAAATTGTCCGATGAGTGACTTCTGATGAGGACAACAGATGTCACGGTGTCACTGTAGACGTGGGAGAGGGAAGCAGGAGGAAGATAAGGGTGAGAGAAAGACAAAGAAACAGACAGGAAATAAATGGAAGATAAGAACTATTCAGTGAAAAGAAGAAGCAGCAGGAATAAATGCTCAGAAACCTATGTGATGTAACATCAGACGTTAAATGACATCTTTGTACCTTATAAATTAGCTTTAAATAAGTAACGTCCTCTTAAGTTTGCATATGAAACCAATCTTCGTTTTCCTCTCCAGGGTGTCTCCCCGCCTGCCGCCCAATGATTGCTGGGATAGGCTCCAGCATCCCCGCGACCCTGAGTAAGGATAAGCGGTTTGGATAATGGATGGATGGATGTCACTGTATTGTTTATAAGGGTGCGGATACTTGCAGTCAGTTGAGACTGAAGAGGTCACTTAGATGAGTGATGAAACGTTTCTCTCAATAAACTTTTTGTCCAGATGAACTGATCCAGCCTTCTAGGACTCCTCTTACGTCACAAGAAATCCAGCCTGTGGTGTATAGAGTATCAATCTATGTCATCTCTGTTGTGAGACCTCAGTAATTAAGTGTCCCTGTAAAGCCTGTATTATTCTTTATATCTTACTTGTTTGTGCAGTGTATGCACCTACTGTGGAAAGGAACGTCCTCCTTGAGGACAAATTATCTATCTATCGATCGATCGATCGATCGATCGATCGATCGATCGATCTATCTATCTATCTATCTATCTATCTATCTATCTATCTATCTATCTATCTATCTATCTATCTATCTATCTATCTATCTATCTATCTATCTATCTATCTATCTATCTATCTATCTATCTATCTACCTACCTACCTATCTATCATCTTTGGTCAGCTAATTAGCTAATGCTGTCATTTCACTTGCCTTTTAGCTCTACCTTTAACGACAAGACACCCCCACCCTGTGACCACAACGCTTTCACACACACACATGCACACGTACACACGCACAGCATACACATCCACAGACAGACACTGTCACATGCATACACCTTGTCGAAAATCATACAGATACAAACACACACACACACACAAAGACACACACACACACATACACACACACACACACACACACACACACACACACACACTTGCAATGAAGTTTTCCCACCTGTCTGTCCTCCTTCTTCTCTCTCCTCTCTGTTTCCATCCCTGCCTTGCCTGACACCCTCGTTTCATCAGCCCCAGACCTCCAATCACACACTGAGAATCCTGGCCCTCTGAACCAATGGGTGTCTGGCGGCTATGTCACCACAGCATCTATATCCTGCCCATGTATTGTGCATCGTCATCGCCCATCTTGCAGCTAAGAAAAAGAGACTAACAGTGTGACATATTGCAAATACGAAAACAAACTGTGGCAAAAAAAAATAAAGAAAAAGGTGCAATTATATGCAATATAGATGCACACAGGTATCTTGCAATGATGTGGACAATGCTAAAATGATCATGACCAACGCTGGTTAAGTCTTTGCACTTTGATACAAAATGTTGGCAATTAGAAGCCAACATCGCTCATACAAATTATCTCTACAGATGGAGAAGGTGGGCACAAAAACAGTGTATAGACAGTAGACGGACAGGCAAAAAATGGTCATAAAAAACAGATTGTCAGATAATCATGTGGCCAAAAGGACAGACAGACAGAGAGAGAGAGCAAGAGAGAGAGAGAGAGAGAGAGAGAGAGAGAGAGAGAGAGAGAGAGAGAGAGAGAGAGAGAGAGAGAGAGAGAGAGAGAAGTCAACACACAGAAGGTCAGAATGACACAAATTCATGTGTGTGTGTGTGTGTGTGTGTGTGTGTGTGTGTGTGTGTGTGTTTGTGTTTGTAATCCAGACATACGAGAGCAATTATTCTCCACTGTGACACACAGCTTTGTCCTCGCCCCAAAGGTTTGCCTTCAGATTTCCTCAAACATAAAAGGAATTTGCAAATATACACAACTGGCTCATCATTTTATTATTATTATTACTTTCATCGTCCTGAACAAGAGCTCCATCTTTTTAGGACTTCACCATGCCATGAAGCCCATCTGTGAACGTTTTCACGCCAAGAGTGAGCAGCATGAGCATGTCCTCAGAACGCATCATCCGAGCTCGAATGCATTTGAGTCAATTGCCCTGTCCTAATTCAGGGGTCCACCTTTGAAATATCTCGGCTCAGGTATGCGTTTCTCCTCCTAGGCGTACAGTTCTGAAATGGGTGAAACCGTTGACCGGAGGTCACCCTCACATCCTCGCTTGTATGAACAATACGTGTGGTGTAGGGGTCACGAGAGCTAGACACGACAGACTACCGCTCTACTTCAACACAGCGCTTCATGCTCCTGTGAAGGTCTCACACAAAATCAAAAATAAATGCAGTAAACCTCCACCATAAACACGACGCAGAAGTCCTAATTGTTTCACAACTCTATGAGAGAGCAAAGTGCGGGTCCCCTCGCGTGCTGAATTTGTTTTTCCTTGTGTTTTTTCTTTATGCTAATGTCACGCCTCAGTGTGTTTACTGTTTTCATGCTCAATTTGTTTTTGCAATGATTTGAAACCACTATAAAAAATGAATACCAAGGGGGGGAAAAAAAAGAAAAAAGAAATGAAACATACACGAGAAAAAAATATGGAGGCAGAAAGAATAGGCCCTTATCTAACGGAGGGGGGGAGCGGGGGATGAAAAACACAAACAAAGCCAAACAAAGTGGAACAGAGACAGACAAGGCTGTCGGTGCGTAGTCGATTCTCTGTGTCCTCATCTCGCCTTTACACCTACTTCTGAGCTCAAGGCCATTTCCACAGCTTTACAGGAGTCTCAGGACTACTTATCTACAAGCATGTCTAAAGCTGTGATGCTGTCTCTCTCTCTCTCTCTCTCTCTCTCTCTCTCTCTCTACCCTCCCCCTTCTTTCTCCCTCAGTTCCTGCCCTATTTCACCCACTCGCTCTCTTTCTCTCTGCATCTCACCTATCTTTTCCTCTCGTCTGCTCTCTCGCAAAGTTCATCGCTCAGCGGGGTACCACAGGTGTTCCCCCCGTGCCCCCGTCTCATTGAGGATGTGCTTGTGTGTGTGTGTGTGTGTGTGTGTGTGTGTGTGTGTGTGTGTGTGTGTGTATGTGTGTGTGTACGCACTGTGGGATGAATTGTGGCGTCATGGAGAAATCTTTCCCTCTGATGTTCTTTCATGCCACATTACCCCCCCCCCAACCAACCTAGTCACCAGTTCATTCCAAAACTGGGCTCAGCATGAAGTATAGAAGTAGATAAGGGGGAGTGGGGGGTGTTTAGTTTTGTCCCTCTCGGGGGGAGGGGGGGGTTGCTTTAAAAGGCTCGTCCACATGCTCCAGGGGCGTGGCTAGACACCAGTGAGATGAAGTCTGTGGTCGTGGGTGAGGTTTTGGTTGAATGGGGGGGGGGGGGTCCAGTAGATTGAAATCTACGCTGGTGGAGGGCTTCCATGGGGGCAAGAGGAAAAACCCCCAGATAGTGTCTCAGTCTGTAGCCTGTAGACTCCCTGTCTGGCAGCCAGTGAATTTGTTAGCTTGTATAGAAAACTAGCAAAAAAACAAGGACTTGACCATGCATGCCCTGGCAAGGAGTCTGCTTCGATGCATTCTAGATCAAGCGACTGTCTGCTGGGTGAAAGAGAAGTTTTGGCTCACACCAGGAAAAGTTTTATGTCTGGAGGCATTTCACAATAATTCAGATCCAGACCTTGACCTCCTCCAAACAAGCTTACCTCCCCAGAACCAGAGTCTATTTTTTATCTTAATTTATGTGAAAGTCGGAGTACTTCTTTAAAAGCTGGTCTGCTGTGCAAACACGATAAAACAATGGCCGAACACCAACAAAATAACACCAATGGAAAGGAGACTGATAAGAACGGAGAAAGACCAAGACAGAAAGAGAAGGAACAGAGGGAATGTGAAATTGGGATCAGCTATGAGAATATCAAATCTTGACGCATGTATAGGGGAGAGAAATGTGTATCATACCAAGCGGTCTTCCATCTCTATTCACCTGCTGTCTGTCAGTCTGGGTGTGATGCTTATTGTGGCCTCTGGCCGAATTAAAGACAATGTCTAATGTACACATATGTCCAGCCGTGTGCTGCGCCTGTCAGCTCCCATTGTTTCAGCTCAATAGCGCCTCAGGAAAGACTGTCCCCTACTTCCGCTCTCATTCAACTTGCATCAGAGATGAGATGGAGACATACAATGCTTCGCATCTGGCCCATTGTGCCTTAACAGTCTCGTTATTTTTCTCTGGCATGCCACGAAAAAAACAAAGGCAGTTCTGTTGTGCTTGTGTCTGGATGTGACCCCCCCCCCTCCTCCTCAGTGATTATATCGCCAAAATACACAAACCGCACGCCGTAAATTGCATGCTGTGTAAAAAACTTCATTACCGCCTTTCCAAGTCATTGCATGTTTTTTACTGTTAATTAAAATTCCATTTACGGGACCCGGACAGAGAGAACGTTCTGCTGTTTCAGCAGTTCGAGACACATAATGGACGCTTTATGAATTGCAGGGGACATGAAAATAAAAATCTTTAAAGACAGTTGGGATGGAGTCCAAAAATGGCAGCCATTGTGAAACTTAAACAAGGGCTGGCTCAAGTGCCACAACATGCTTGTAAGGCGGGCAGGTTCATATGTGGTTGACAGTGATTTGGAACCCCATATTACACGCTGAAAGCAAGGGAAACCTTTCTCCCTCTCTTTCTCTCACTTTCCCCTCCCTACCACTCAGGCATTACAACACATTAAGGCCTGTGAAAAGTAGGCTTCTGAGAAACCTTGAGTCACAACGGCAATGCAAAATCAATGCATGGGGAATCGATTAAAAAAGGCCATTCTGCCCCCATCAAATGCATGGCTGGCTCCCATGCCAGCTTTACAAGGCCTGGAGCAGTGCTGCATGACACTGTTCTCCCCCATTCATGGAACTATAAACACACTAGACAGGGGATGAATGTCTTATTTGTAGCTAATGTTCATGTCTACTGCTGTATGTGCAAGCCACCGTTGATTTGCATGGGTGGGTTTATCAGTGTGTGTGTGTGTGTGTGTGTGTGTGTGTGTGTGTGTGTGTGTGTGTGTGTGTGTGTGTGTGTGTGTGTGTGTGTGTGTGTTTGTGTGTGTGTGTGTGTGTGTGTGTGTGTGTGTGTGTGTGTGTGTATACACCACCATAAAGGGTTTAGCTTTCTCTTCGTCTATCAACTTGATTGCCAGAGCCCAGCTCCCAGTTCCACTTCTGCAGCATATTCTTTCCCCTACTCCACATTAAGACTCATGTGTTTCCATTTAGAATATAGTTGCTCAGCCCGGGTGTGTTATTGCTCTGCAACTGAATAATTATTCTGAGGTGACAGAAAAATAATATAGTAGATACGACAGCAATAGAATACAGAGTCACAAACGTGGTTTGGGCTGAGGTTTGCTGTCCACAATCCTTAACCCTTTAAATGCCCCACTGAGAGACTCAGTGTATCATATCGCTTACCGTTTCTGATGTTAACTGTATTTATACTGTATTTACACGTAGGTGATGAGAACTATCCTAAACATGTTCAGCAGAAGAACGTGAAATCTGCACTGTTACCAGACCGGTAACGTGAATAAAATAAGAGATCTAGATGAGAAAGCTTTCATTTTAAACTCATGATTATTTTTGCATGCATACATTTTCAAATATCCTGTCTATTAGTACTCTTAACTACGTGACGACATTTTCAGGAAAATTCCACCAATTGTTCTATGATCAATCAAAACCCGGCAAAAGCTATTCAAACCTACTGTGTTAAATAGAAGTAAACCAACAGATTAAAATTAAAAGAAAGAAAAATGTTTTCATAAACCATGACACCTTGCAAACACAAACAGGATTCAACCCCCCTCATATTTCAGTATGAGTCAATACCGCTACGACATCTTGATCTGGTCACCTCAGAATGTCAACAGATATTTAATCATACTTAGCAGGAATCCCACACTGCCACGTTCAAAGCCACCTGTTTTTGATTTAATTGATTATTCCATGAATAAATTCTGTTGGATGATATGATAAATGGTCACAAAACTACATGAAAATTCATATTGTCCAATGGAGCGTTGTTCTGTAAGAACACATGCAATTTTGACAAATGAGCTGTAAGCGCTCAAGGTTGTGCCCTGCAGTCTAACAACCTTGGGTACAGTTCACAGTGCTACTTTTAACCCCAAACATGGTGTCCATACGACTTCAGCAATGCTTAGAAAATATAAGACAGAACACAGGATGAGACACAGAACTGGATTGGGCAGGAAACTAAGGACTCAGTACAGCAGCCACCTAATGGTACAAACCCCCTGTCATGCAAAGTGAGACATTAAATTACCCCAGACAGGGCAAGATGCTGCACCGGGCACAATATAAAATATAAAATGTCTAATTCTCTCTTACCATTTGGCTGAACTATGTCAGATTTAACCAAAACCCTCTCTCCTCTGTCCCCTCTACACTGTGTTCCTCTGGAAAGAGCTTCACAAAATGAAATTTAGAAAATGAAATGAAATGCGATGAGCCTGATTCCTCAGTTAGAAAATCAGTTAGAAAATCACAAGAGCTTACAGCCTTGCTCACACTGTATATGACTGCATCTGTCCTCTGTGTTTATTACATGTCAAACCGTGCAAATGTGATGGAGTGAAAATCTTGAGATTAGCTGGTCCAGATTGCGCAAAGGTACGTAAATTATGATGACACACCCGGTCTGTGAAACTATGTCGGCCAATGAAATGACGGTAAAACAACTTGCTGTTGCAGTGATTCTGTATCTGCTACTGTGTTTACAAACACACCCCAGGTTCCCATTGGTCATGCATTGGAATTGGCTTGTAAGTGAAGCCACGCTAGACAATTCAGCCAAAAATGTCTGACGCTGCCAGAACTTTATTGGGGTTTAAAATTCACCTTAAAATAGGGTTTATGTTTGACTTAAGACAATGCATCAAATAGTCTAGATATGTCAAACTGGATAACTGTTTCTCATAACTAAAAACAGGAGTTAATATTTTTAGGCCATTCGAATAGCATCGATAATGATCGACTGACCTGAAAAATAACAGCAAGCCTGTGAGATGACTGGGTCTGTACATCTGGCAGAGCTGTACCGCTGGCAGGTCTGGATCTCGTGTAAAAATCTAGAAAAAGGCCAAAGCTGAAATTAACCAGATGTTTATTTTGAGTAGGCAATAATTAACAACAACAAAAAAATAAAAAATGGTATTCAATCATGTGCCAAGGAGGACCATGTCAGTGCCGGTTTTCATTCAAAGCCACAACTACATTAACGGTGTCATTAAGCTGCTACAAGGAGTTTTTTCACTGAATATATGTATATGAGTGTCAGTTCAGTTCTGATGCTTCTATATGAGTGACATAAGCAAATGCAGCCATCAGTGAAAAGATTAGATATTGCTATATACTGATTCAAAATGACTGATTCCAGGACAGATTCACCAAGAAATCTGACAAAATGATTTACAGCACACAGACAGGATTCATAGCCTCGATTAGAGACACATCTCATTGCTGTATACCTTGCAAACCCCTGGTTTTCCGCAACACATCTCACGCAACACCTCTGTCTTCTATTCAAAGGAAGTGCACGCATGACCAGTAAGCGAATGCCGATCCTTGCAACAAGAAGCAACGCTTATGCGAAAGGAAGTTCTTCTGTGAAACACTACCGCTTTTGTCCACATAGGTGCACAAAGTCAGCAGAAATCTCAAACAGATTGTTACAGATTTAATTAACACACCTTCACCCCGACCGGAGAGGAGCTTTGCACTGGAAGGAACACCTGCATGGCACATTACTGAACACAATTACTCTCATATCAGTAGTGTAGGAGGTAGAAGCATGTGTGTTGTGTGGTTCAGCTGTTTTACAATACAAACAGAGAAAAGCTCAAAATAAAGCAGGCAAAAAGTACAAATGGGAGACCAGAGCCTGGCCACTGCTAGCCCAAGGGCTTTTTAAACTCATTGAATACACCATGCCAATCTGCATCAGACATGGTGACCCTCCGGGCCCCGCCTATCAGGCTCTTGCAAAACATTAAAAGACAACAAACACCAAGCATAGAAAGGCAGAATGGGAGAGTCATCACACTATAGGCCTTTCCCAAACCTATGCCAAAAATCATAGTAAAGGAAATGAACCCCACAAGGTTTCCTCCCTTCTCCGGCGTTCCCCTACCATTGAGGGGTAGTTGTGTTTCGTAAAGCGGCATATGGATGGGTGGTTTTATGGGCCACTTCACATTCTGCCTCAGTGGTTTGGGATGCCTTTCAATATGGTGGAGACATCACGCGAACGCACAAATGGAAGCAGAATGCATAGAGGTAGCGCGTAGGGGCTGGTTTGGGATTGAGTCTATGTGTATCCCTGCATATTCCTTTGGGCTAATGTCACAGCATCCACAATGAGGGGTTCCCATTTACTTGCACTGAAACAAATTTAAAAATTGTCTCTTGATGTTTCATCACCATTACTGACTTCACGCCGCTCTTCGCCCTGACATGGCCATCTCAAGAGGACTGTGGTCAAAGAAGCACATCAATATTTCATTGCATATGTATTTATACGATACTATTCTATCTGATGTATTAAAAGAGTAAAAATCTCATGAAGCATTTCATTTGTTGTAGCATTAATAGCAGCAAAGGTACTAATATTGCCCTTCACGCACCCTGATATTGCCACTATACTACAGTAGCTGAGCTGAAAAGATGCTGCGACGAACGGTGACTCACAAAGGCACGGTTCACACAAAGGTCAGTGCCGCAGCTTGAAAAGACAAACATAGATACACAAATGAAAACAGACAACAAGGGCTTTTACATGTCAATCACGAGATTTGGCACACCATTTCCATATAGCCGCCGCCATGAGCCTTTTTATTACTTCATGCTTTTTCTATCCGAGCTATAAATAGAGCTATAAATAGGCCTCCTATGGCGTGCCCAGGGGACTTTTGGTAGTATCTGAGGTGGCTGATTAGACCTGGGTACCTGTTACGCCCTCAAGGGAGGCATCCTTACAACCGCTCGACTAGAACGCTGGGTCCTCTCAGACGATTATACAAGACTGCACAGTAACCCTCATTATCTAGGAGCCATGACAGAGATGACACACATATATAGTAAGTCCAAAAAAATAAAATAAAAAAATAAAAAAAACGTCGACCCTACCACCATCATCAGCATCATCATCACCATCGCCCCCACGGTCTGTTTATAGCATAGCCTAGCTTGGCTGTCATATTCTGATGCAGCTCCAAGACATCAAAACTAAGAATGACATGTTTTGCAGCAAGTGGTGTCATGGAGTGTTGTTATCTTTTTTTTATGAATTTGTTCCTTTATGTAGACATTTCGCTTAGAAGGAAGGGGTGAACGCTGGGTCACGATGGCTGCCATTTTTCACACTCCTCCAAAAAGCAGTGCTAATCAGTGTCTAGGCCTTTAGGGAGAGTGGGAGGGAGGCTGAGAGGTTTAGACAGTAGGCCAGTGACAGCCGCTCGCTTCACAGAGCCCACAGTCTCCGGTCATCTGTCTGTGAACGGTTTCTTATCAAAGAGCAAGCCCTTCACGTCTCAATCCATCCGCCTGGCACCAGCCCCAGCCACGGCAGTGTTTGAGTTTTAATTATCTCCTGTGAGACCACAGAAGCCATGCAGCCGGCTCATTAGGTATGGCAGCAGGGACTCGCAATAACCCAGAGTAACCCCTGCAATCTCCTCTCTTTTCCTGTCCTCTCCTCTGTCACTTGTTTCTCCCTCCCTACCTCCTGTCTCGCTCTCTTTCTCTCTCTCACCTCTAGTCTCCATCACACACTTTTGATCAGTCTTTCTCAATCCCCTCCTTTCTATCCCCTATCCACCCCATCCCTCTTTCTGTTGTTCGCACCCCCCCTACATCATCCCCATCCCCATTTCCTCCATCTCTGTGAAAATCAGTTATTTTCACAATTTGTCAAACGCAGGAGTCAAACTCCGGTCACCAGTTCCACAGCAGCCTTTGGTTTCGGCAGGGGCCCGGGAGCACCGCGAGAGCGAATCGGATCTGCTGCATTTCATTTCATCTCTCTGCACAGAGAGAGAAAATTCTGACATGAGGCAAAAAAACATGCTTCTTGGTGGATGCTGTGAGCGCGGGTTCATATTGAGGCCACAGAGATAACGAGAGGAGAGAGCGAGGATAGTGGGAAACTTGTTGACAAGTAGCTCCCTCTCTCTCTCACACCGTCTCTCCCTCCCTCTGATCCTCTCTACTCTGAAGTCTGTGTGAAGTCCAATGGGGCGAGTGAGAAGCAGCAATTACGGGGAATGATTGCTACCTGTTGTTGTCAATGATTCACCATAAAAGTACAATTTCTAAGGTTATTAAATAGGCCTTCCCATCTGAGATGCAGTTTATTGTTAAATCTGGTGGAGCCAATCAATGCGGAGCGCCTAAGGCCCTCTCTCCATCATTTAATTACTCCTCCGTCAATCAATGGAAAACACATTTTTAGGAAAGCTGATCAATAGGGAGAGGCGACTTACGTGACGACAGTGGGGGCATTGTAACCCGATTGAGAGTTACAAACACACACACTTAGACACGGAAACACACTAAGGAAGAGAGACATGCTTTAAAATACACAAATACATACACACAAAGCTGGAAGGAATGGTTGCGGCATTGACCTTCATAGAGCTTAATGTGGCTTCGAAAGGCTGCATAAAGGAGTGGTGCCCCACATGTATGCCAGGTACACACTGTGTGCACCATTTCCAGACAATGTCATTTTCCTTTTTTATGCCATTGAATTATTTTAGTTATATGGATGCCCCCCCACCCCCCAAAAAAATTGCTCACTAGATAGTTCCTTCAATGGCACCTGCCAACTACATTGTTTGATTGAGTGTAGAAAATTGTCTACCCTTGAATGTAAGCAGTCTTTTTGCATAGCGAATGTGGGAAATGTGACAACTGTTGAAGCAAGCTGAGTGATGTAAACAGCGTGAATAAAGTATTCTGATTCTGATGCCCACCTGAGTGTAGTGACCACATCCATTTAGTTAGCACCCATTCATTGTTAATTCAATTAAAACGATTTCACTCCTACCCAAAACGAACGTAGGCAGTCAAATTGACCGCTGGTTTTTAAACTCTATATTCTGTCCAGATAAATACCCAGTTGAGATATTAATGCACTGCATATGTTAGTATGTCTGTTAGGAAATGGCTGACACCAAAATTAACATTTTAACAACTATATTACTATTTAAACTTCAGAGCGACATGGTCGAACTTGAACGGCAAAATCGAAAAAGTGAAAATATTACCGGAAAAACAAAATGGAAAACACATCTTGCTAGGCCTATAAAACGTGAAATGTAAAAAAAGAACTGAAAATAACCATTTAAACAGTCCCAAACAACAACCGGAACTTAAAAACTACTAAAACAACCACGCCCATGGTTTTTAAACTCTATATTCTGTCAAGATAAATACCCAATTGAGATATTAATGCATTGCATATGTTAGTATGTCTGTTAAGAAACGACTGACACCAAAATTAACATTTTAACAACTTTAATACTATTTTTCAAACAATTTAAATTGTCAGTGTCCAACGCCTGTAAATACTGCAACGCCTCGGTGGTGGTCATGGTGTGTCTGAAACGGGGGCTGTACTCAAGACATGTTGGAAATAATACCTGAAAAACAAAATGGAAAACACATATCGCTAATCCACCAAACGTAACAAGGCCTATATTATGCGCGGTCATTTTGACCAATCATGGTGGTTTGGTAGATCTTATAACTTTTTTTGTGCAATTGATCTAAAAGTAATTTTAATGCAAATATATGCGGCTTGGGAGCATTCAGGGAGCGGCAAGCCTGTATGCCCCCCCCCCCACAAAGTCATTAAAGTTTGAAAACCCTAAACAGTCAAAATGACCGCCCATGGTCATAAAGTTCCGGTCGTTGTTTGGGACTGTTTAAATGGTTATTTTCAGTTTTGTTTTTTTACATTTCACGTGTTATGGCCTTGTTACGTTTGTTAGATTAGCAATATGTGTTTTCTGTTTTGTTTTTCAGGTACTGTTTTCACTTTTTCAGTTTTGCTATTCAAGTTCTCCCATGTCTCTCTGAAATTTAGTTTAATACAGAGTTTAAAAACCGGCGGTCATGATGACCGCTCATCATAACTTTTTTTTTTGTGCGATTGATCAAAAACTAATCTTAACGCAAATATATGCAATTTTAGGAGCATTCAGGGAGCGGCAGGTCTATCTTTTTTTTCACAAAGTTATTAAACTTTGAAAATCTAAGGTCAAATGACCATCTTGGAAGTTTGACAATGAAAAGTTGATTTAAAAAAAAGAAACTACACTCATAACTGAAATATGAGCAGTCAACCAATAAAGAAATGTGTGGCTACCACTACCTGTTTGGCATCTAATCTATCAGTATAATTGACAACAGAATTTACCTGTGTGTGTGTGTACAACATTAAAAAAAATTCTGTGTCCATCCATTTGTGGGGGCCGTGCCTATAGTCCCCGGGTCCTACATAGGACCCTTTCGGAAAAAAAGGGTCCCATATTCCCCGTTTTCCCCTAAAAAGGTCCTATAATCCCGGTTGCAATAGACACCGGGGAACATAGAACCCTCTTTTGGAAAAAGGGTCCTATATTCCCCGCTGTTTCCAGGGGAACATAGGACCTTTTTCCAAATAAAGGGTCCTATATTCCCCGCTATTGCCAATCGAGGAACAAACCGGGGAACTTAGAACCCTTTTTGCAAATTATTTCCTTAACGGGTCCAAAATAATAAAAACTGGGGTCATGGCTGAGTTGTAGGCTACGACAATCTATTCCTCCGCTGATTAAATTAGGCCGTATTACCATTGTTGGCTGTTGTATATCGTAGGCCACCTTGAGTGCGTATCCAAAGTCGGCCTAGAGGAGGCTGTAATTTGCTTTATTGTTATTTCTTACCAATATTTACTGCAGTAGGCCTAGTTAGTTGGCTCTCCGGCTCAGCATGGACAGTCGGCAATCAACGCAAGTTTGTCTTGCAGTAGGCCCGCCTACCAGTATAACCTAGCCATTTCCACCTTCGCTCAAAGTTCAATTTGCACAGCACTGGACACTTCAGCCACTTTCTTGTTACTTTGCAGTTCGTTTTCCATATTAAATCACTTGGCAGACTTTCTTTCAAAAAGACTTTAATGATGAACTTTTTAGGCAGAGAACTTAGACCAGGACTTGGAATTTAGGACCAGCACAAAGTATCCATCAACGGGGGCCGCCTACCTTACACAATAGGCTAATTGCCTAATAATAATAATATGTGCTTCTTAAAAAACTAAAGGCTTGTGGAGGTGCTAATCCAAAAACATGAATCAAAGACGAACATCAAAGGATGTAAGGTAACACTCACCAAATGGTAAAAAAATAACAGAGGCAGTCCTCTATTTCACCATTTTATTGTTTGGCATCAGTCATTAAGGTTTCTGAAGAAGACCACCCGGCCAAGTTAATGACTGATGCCAAACAATGAAATGGTAAAATAGAGAATTGTGTCTTTTTTTTTTCATTTGATGAGTGCTACCTTACATCCTTTGATGTTCTTCTTTAATAATAATAATAATAATAAAAATAATAATAGTAATATCAATAATAATAATAATAATAAATAATAATAATAACAACAGCCTAATAATAATAATAATAATAATAGCCTAATTATAAAAGAGGCCTAATAACAAATAACAATTACAGGCATAATACTATCAATAGTAACACTGGTAATAGGCTATGAATAACAAAATGCTTCTAGTAAAAGCTTGGCTGAAAAAGGGTTGGTCTATGGCAGAAGCCCCCCAGAAAAGGCATGGTCTAAAACAAAAATCTCCAAGGCCTAACTAGCCTAACGTTAAGGCTTTTTCTTCTTCAAAAAAGCAAAATGAGTAGTCCTAGTCCATTAGGCTACTCAACAAAGAGGGGCTAAAACCTCTACTCAGCCTATCTGAAAATGTGGTGGCTTACAGCCCTCCAATATGATTCCAAATCTCTGTGACCAGCATCCAGTTGACCCTTGAGCCGCAGGAGACGGGCCTCCAACCTCCTCCACTTGGGCTTCCACCTTGGGGGAGCATCTCCTCGCTCCGCCATCTCCAGCCTTTCCTCTGCCAGGGTTTGCTGGTCCTTAATGTGGCGCAGAAACATCCAAAGGGATGGGTGGCGCACTTGGACCGCATCATTTAGAGTGCGATGATAAGCTACAAAAACAAAAACAAGAGGTTAATCATGTAAACTGTTAAAGAAATGTGAATATGCTGAACATGTTGACAGTGGCTTGATAAACATGAATGCATAATACAGCTTTAGGAGTGTAGGCCTTTGTGTGATGTAGAACTCCAAAAATTATGCTGGATTGTGTTAAACTGATTTTTAAAATGAAAGTTAAATACATAGCCTATGGTGAATTCCACAGCTAATTGATGGAAACGATGTAGATTTATCAAGCTTTATGCGTAATCCTCCTGGTTTCCCGTTTGATGCAATCGAGCACCTGCCGGTAGTGCCCAATTGTGCGCTGGCCCATCAGCGCATGCACCAGAGGGATAACAAAGCCATGCATGTTTCCAAGTACTGTAAAAACTTGGCTGAAGGGGCGGGGCCACGTTCTGAACGTTGCATCCATATATACGGTTCCACAGCCTCGCAGCTTCTTGATGTTTCCCTCTGTGGCAAACACGGCGATAGCCCACTCGTTGTCTTGGTGCAGAAGGAACTGTTCCCTGTCCCATGTTTCAGCCCATGCACCTTCGATGACGACATCCTCAAGTGTAGCTGGAATCGGGGGCATGACTGCTGCGCGTGCTCTGGTCATAACAGTCCTTACAGACTGGAATCCTTGTGGTGGTGGTCTGTCGCCACCACCCTGGATTTGACGTTGCCGACGCTGCAGGACCCTTTGCGCATTATAGATCCTTCTGATTGGGACTGTTGGCTCCCTCGCAACTTCTGCAATCACCCCCTGTCGGAATTCTGCACGGTGCACCATTTCTCCGTCAGGGGGATGCACGTGTTCCCCAACATCGTGCACAATAATGTTAGCATCCACGTCCTCCACTTCAAATCTATTTGTGATCAGTGGCACTCTACAGTTCCACCTCCAGCACCTCCATCTAATGGTGTCTTGATTGGTGCGGTGCTTCTGATATCTGAAGTTCTCATGTACCAACACTTTGCCCCCTCGATCACCATCCATAACTACCGCCATTGTTTGTCTTCTTGTAGGCTAGTAAGCACATGACAGTGAGTCCACGAGTTATCACCGATAACAACCGATTGTTGCAAATTGTTGCAAGTTGGCGGGCGGTTTAGACATTGGTGAATTTTGATCATGTGGTTTAGAACGCCAGGAAACTTGCGTGCAGATGACCACACATCCACGACAAGTTTTAAATATTTCCAAACTCGAAATCATGTGTGCATTTGGCTATTTATAAATTATTTTTCGAGCAATATGTGTTTTGTGATTCAGCTTTAGCGTTGTTGATTAGCCTTTCATTCATATTTTGTCAAAAAGGCATATTCATTAGCCTAGGCCTATATCCCGTTATTTCTGTAGCATACAGCATCTTAGAATCTTAAGAGACCAGGCAGATATTGTTATTATTTTATTGTTATTACCATGCTATATTAGCCTACTTTATAATTATAAATATTTCAATTATCCAATTTTTAGCATTTCTAATATAAGGCTATATTGTTATTATTATTATTATCATCATCATCATCATCATTATTATTATTGTCATTATTATTATGTTATTATTATTATTATTATCATTACAATTATGATGCTTAAAGGGCCTTACTGAGCAGATGGTTTCTATCTAATATCTGTCAGATGCTTTTCCCAATAAGCTGGTGTGGTTATGATGGGAACGACGGCTTTGTAGGGAACATAGAAGAAGTGGGTCGGAATTGGCCTATTGTCGGTATCAGCCAGCTTACGCAGGAGTCTATCCCTGGTACAATGCGCTAGACCTCTGGGAGATGGACTGCTGAGGACGGAACACAACACCTATCCTCAGCTCCCAGCACTTCTCGCACAATGTGCTACTCATACGCTGAGTTGGCGGCACCCGGGATCGGACTCACGACCTTGCGATCCATAGGCGAGAGCTCTACCGACTGAGCTATGCCCGTGTACAATTGCCCAAGGAACATAGGGTTACTATATTACATTCAGACACAGACGAGCCAGCTCACCTACTCGGCGAGGCACATTTTCCTCGATAAGTGACACATTTCACGCATAAATATCAGAGAACTTCTCCGGGGTGGGTTATGCGCCCAAATATAGGCTATAGCCTAATAAGTTGAAATTGGTTTAGTGTCGAAAGTTTCCACATACTTTAGCCAACCTGGACTTTGTGAATTCGTTTTTGTGATATAAAAATAGAAATCGTATGATTCATTGTCTTCTTAATAATCTGCCCTAAATAATGCATTATTGAAAATGCACTTTTTGCGCCAAACAGCGTCAAACCTGCTGACCAGGGAACATAGGACCTTTCTTTATAAATAGGGTCCTATGTTCCCCGGGTGCCCTAGGGGAACATAGGACCCTTTTTATAAAGAAAGGTCCCATGTTTCCCTGCACATACAAAACGGGGAACATAGGACCCTTTTGGGGAAAAGTGGGGAATATAGGGCCCTCTGTATACAAAAAGGTCCGATATTCCCCGGTCTCATACAAAGCGGGGAACATAGGACCCGGGGACTATAGGACCCGGGGACTATAGGGAGGACCCCATTTGTGTATCCATCAGTCCTTCAGATGCAATGTCTCAAATTCCACCTTTCCATTTTTGAAGAAACTTGGGGGAGTGATAAATCTTGGTACTACGCCCCTGCAAAATAACAATGATTGGTCCAAGATGGAGCCCCTTGCACGCCAAAAGGTCCCAAACGTAAACAAGCACCCCCCCCCCCGCATTTGCAAAATAACAATGATTGGTCCAACATGGCGCCCCCTGCAGGCCAAAAAGTCCCAAACGTGAACAAGCACCGCTGCATTTGCAAGATAACAATGATCCGTCCAACATGGCGCCCTCTGCAGGACAAAAGGTCCCAAACGTAATCAAGCACAAGTTTCTCACCAAATCAGCTAGCTAGCAAGCAAGCAAGCAAGCAAAACCTTATCAATATAGTACATTCCATTACAGAGCGTGGGTTATCACAGAAGTTACAACCAGAAAAACTTTGTGAGTAGTTTACAAAATAAAGACATTAGTCACAATTAAACACAATTAAAAAGAAACACAATACCAGTGAGTTAAAAACCATTGAGAAGTAAAATAAATAAATAAAATAATTAAAGAGTCCAGCCCCTCTCCAGGAATTTGGTACCAAAGCCCATTTTATTTGTGGAGGTGAGCCCAACTATATCCAATTGGTACCGCAGGGTGTGCAGACCAAAGGGTGTGCTCCAATTATCGGGGCATCACATTGCTCAGTCTTCCTGGAAAAGTCTACTCTAGGGTGCTGGAAAGGAGGCTCCGACCGATTGTCGAACCTCGGATCCAGGAGAAACAATGCGGATTCCGTCCTAGCTGTGGAACAATGGACCAACTCTTTACCCTTGCGGAAGTGCTGAGGGAGGCATGAGAGTTTGACCAGCCAGTCTACATGTGTTTTGTGGACTTGGAGAAGGCTTATGACTGTGTACCCTGGGGCACTCTGTGGGGGGTACTGCGGGAGTATGGGGTACCACGGCAGTTGCTACAAGCCATCCAGACCTTGTATAACCAAAGTAAGAGCTGTGTCCGCATTCTCAGCACAAAGTCAAACACGTTTTCGGTGGGTTCGGACTCTGCCAAGGTTGTCCCTTGTCTCCAATTCTGTTTGTGATATTCATGGACAGGATCTCAAGGCACAGCCAATGTGAGGAGTGTGTCCATTTTGGGAACCTCAGAATTGCATCTCTGCTCTTCGCAGATGATGTGGTTTTGTTGGCTTCATCAGAACGCAACCTCCAGGGTGCACTGGGGTGGTTTGCAGCTGAGTGTGAAATAACGGGGAAGAGAGTCAGCACCCCCAAGTCTGACGCCACGGTTCTCTACCGGAAAATGATGGATTGCTCCCTCTGGGTTGGGGATGAGTTGTTGCCTCAAGTGAAGGAGTGCAAGTATCTCGGGGTCTTGTTCACGAGTGAGGGTAGGGTGGAGCAGGAGATGGACAGGCGGATTGGTGCAGCATCAGCAGTAATGCGAATGTTGTACCGGACCATTGTGGTGAAGAGTGAGCTGAGCCGGAAGGCAAAGCTCTCAACTTACCAGTGAATCTTCGTTCCAACCCTCACCTATGTTCATGAGCTTTGGGAGGTGACCGAAAGGGTGAGATCGCAGATACAAGAGGCTGAAATGAGTTTCCTCTGTAGGGTGTCTGGGCTCAGCTGTAGAGATAGGGTGGGAATTGCGGACATCCAGAGGGAGCTAAGAGTAAAACCACTGCTCCTTCGCGTTGAAAGGAGCCAGTTGAGGTGGTTCGGACATCTGATTAGGATGCCTACTTTGTGCCTTCCTTTGGAGGTTTTCCAGGCACGTCCAACAGGGAGGAGACCCCCGGGGTAGACCCAGAACTCGCTGGAGGGACTATATGTCCAATCTGGCCTGGGAACACCTTGGGATCCCCCAAGAAGAGCTGGAGGGCATTGCTGGGGAGAGAGATGTCTGGAGAGCTGCCACCGTGACCTGACCCGGGAGAAGCGGCTCATGAGACGAGACGAGACGAGACGAGATGATAGTTAAGCCCAGCAACTAGCCAATAAAATATATGAATATGTGGATTAAAACCATTAAAAAAAGAAGGAATAGGGGCGTCCGAGTAGCGTAGCGGTCTATTCTACTGCCTACCAACACGGGGATCGCCGGTTTGACTCCCCATGTTACCTCCAGCTTGGTCAGGTGTCCCTGCAGACAAAACTGGCCATGTCTGTGGGTGGGAAGCCAGATGTGGGTATGTGTCCTGGTCGCTGCACTATCGCCTCCTCTGGTCGGTTGGGGCACCTGTTCAGGGGGGAGGGGGAACTGGGGGGAATAGCGTGATCCTCCCACGTGCTATGTACCTCTGGCGAAACTCCTCACTGTCAGGTGAAAAGAAGCTGCTGGCGACTCCACGTGTATTGGAGGACGTATGTGGTAGTCTGCGACCCTCCCCGGCTCGGCAGAGGGGGTGGAGCAATGACCGAAATGGCCAGAAGAGTGGGGTAATTGGCCAGGTACAACTGGGCAGCAAAAGGGGAAGAAAAAAAGAAGAAAAAAAAGAAAAAGAAAAAAGGAATATTCAAATTCTAAATAAATAAACAATTAATGAATAAAGAAAATTAGATAAATAATTAAGACCAGCAATTTACAAAAAATAATAATGAAACATGAGTTAAAAACAATTAAAAAGGTAGGAATAAAACAAAACAATTAAGACCAGCAAACCAGATTACTGATAGGTGCAGCCAAAAAGGAATGTTTTCAGTTTAATTTTACAAGACAATAGCATTGGAGCACACCTAGCATGGCTGGGTAGAGCGTTTCAACAGCTTGGAGCATAAAAAGCTTAAAGCAGATTCACCAGTTTTCATGGTGACCCGGGGAATAATAACCAGATGGCCTGTTCCAAATGACCTGAGGGGTCTAGCTGGTTCATAACTCACAAGCATGTCAGATATATTGGGCTGCCAAACCATGTAGTGCCTTAAAAAAGCGTTAAAATGTTAAAATCAGTTCTAAAATTTACCGGAAGCCAGTATACTGACCTCAACACAGGTGTTATATGGTCATATTTTCTTTTTCCAATTAAACTATAGCAGCTGCATTCTTAGGTATAGCTACAGTTGATTGAGATGCTATTTAGGCATTCCTGTGAACAGCACATTATAGTCTAGCCGACTTGAAATAAAAATATGGATGAGTTTTTCAGCATCCGCCTGGGATTAAAAGCTTCTTACCTTTGCAATATTTCTTAAATGAGAAAATCCAGTTTTAATTATGCTGCTAATGTGGCTCTGGAAAATTGAGGTCAGTGTCCAGAATGACGCCAAGGTTACTGAACTGTGACACTTTCCAGAGACAGTTGTGACAATCTAAAAGAGTCTTGAAATTTGGTACACATGCACATTGCATCTGGGTCTGGAGTCTTTTGGACACAGGCATTAATGAAATAGTGTCTATTTATGGGGAGGAAGGATTAATGTAATTTCTTTTCAATTAACTTTTTGAAATACTAAGGTTGAATCTTGGAAGGATTTTTTTTTTTGACATGAAAGAAAAACTGAAAACCTAACTGAAAATCCTCTAAAAACTGAAATTCAACCAAAATTATCTCGAGGTGGCGAATGGAAAGAGGCAGCTATAATTCACCTGTAGTGAAAACCCCAACACTGACAAGAAATATACATTTGTACATAATATGATTATCTACAGTCAATTTATGGGCAATGTCAAGAGAAATTATTCAGAATTAAGTTTAAAACTCAAAGCTCAAGTATCTCTGAAAATTAAAAACTAAACTTGCACTATAAGCATCTAAGTCTGAACGCTAAATACAAGTCAGCTACGGCTTACAATGAAATTACAAATGACCCGAACATAAAAATAAATGGATAGTGCTGAGCTATTATACCGTAGCCTTGGCTAATATTAACATCAATGATTTCTGCATCATCGGTTCCATTACCCAGAATACATGGTTGAGGGGATGAGGTGAATCTGAATAAGTTCAGGGGAGATGTTTGATTCATGGAAAGTAATCCTTTATCTTCTTTCTAGTGCTTTGATAACCTTGGATATCAGTGTGACCCAATGGACACATTAGCAGCGCATTAGAATTCTCCAATATCACACGTTCATACACATATGACCAGCTAGCACATAAACACTCACATACACATACACATACACATACACAGACACATGCACGCACACACACACACACACACACACACACACACACACACACACACACACACACACACACACACACACACACACTTTTAAACATAATTAAAGGGGTAGAAGAGGAGCCCATGTTTTGGTGAATGAATGTCATTTCCTCTCTCTCTTTCTCTGTACACTAACAGCCATGAAAGAAAAGCAGGTGAGGATCACTTATAACTCAAATTACTGGGCCCAAATATGCTGCAGTTATACCACAGGTTAATTAAATTTTAAACCCCTCTAAAAAAAAAAGGGAAATAGAAAAGAATGAGGGGAACTAGAGTTAAAAAAAGATAATGAAACAAACTCTTTCACAGGCAAAATCTCTCCCGCGCATGCATGCAAATGTGTGCACCCACAGAGAAGCTGACCCCTGGGATCATCCATCATGAGTTCAGAGATATGTTGAAGGTGTCGGGGGGCAGAGTGTGCAATTGTTCTGCAACGTGCTATAACCATTACGACAGACCCAGAGAAAATGACTTGGCAATTGATCAAATTATGACAGACAGGATGGAGCAGAAAGAATGGCATGACCCCGTCAGCCAAGTGTGCAGTGGGTTAGTGTGTCTGTTTGTCTATGCACGAATACCCTTTTCCCACCGGCCAAAACCCCCCGCAAAAAAACCCCCGCTAATGTCTGCCTTTGGTCAATGTAAAAAGGCGGATGTTAGCGGGGTTTTTTGGCCAGTAGGAAAAGGGTATAAGTATTAAAATCCGTACCAATAGTGTTACATCGCACTCACACTCGGCTTGCCTTTCTCATCAACTTCTCTTTTCCTCTCTCTCTCTCGCTCTGTCTCTCTCTGTCTTCGTCTCTTTCTGTCTATTACGTTCTATCTCTTGGTGACGGAATGAGGTGAGTGCTACTGTTCCACTGTTGACCCTGGAGTGTCAACTGCGTTTTCTCACCATGTATAAACATCCTCCTACAGTTCATTTAGAACACACACACACACACACACACACACACACACACACACACACACACACACACACACACACACACACACACACACACACACTGTCAGAGAGGGGGTGCAATCCTGTCACAATGACACACTGCAGGCATATGTTAGCAGACACCAACACACACAAACAGACACGCACGCACTCAGATGTGCAAGCAAACACACACACACACACTCACACACATACACACACACACGCATACTGACATTTGCAGAACAGGACAGAGGTGCTCTGTTCAGTGGTTTGCACACAGACAGAAATTTGAGCATTGCTTTGTGTGTGTGTGTGTGTGTGTGTGTGTGTGTGTGTGTGTGTGTCAGTATAAATGAGATGACCAGCATGGCCCTACATAGCACAGGGTACAGTGTGGCACAGTTAAGCACTGCCAAGTATAAACTGAGTGATTATCTCACGGGGAATTTTTAAACACTTAACTGTCTTCTCTTTGCTGCCTGCTAGTTACAAAAGAAAAACTGTGTATCAAGACAGTTACGACTTTCAAAGGAGCTGAACATACTAGACCTTTTTCCACAGAACAAGGCCAGCATTGTTAGTCTTCATCTTGTGGGTCAGTCGCATTACATTTTCATTTTCTATTCAATTCTACTTCAACTCCATCTGTGACCACTTCTTTTGTGTGTCGACATAGCGCGTAACGCCATATTACAGGCGTTGCCATTGACGTACCGTTTTATGTTTCTGTTGTCAAATGACGACTTTAAAGCAGTGATTTGATTAAGGATCACAAAATGCTAACTATCTTACCAAGGCTAACCGTAATCTCAGAGCGGTAAGCATTTTGTGACCACAGAAACAAAGATATGTCAATGACAACACCCATGTGGTGTTATGTTGAAACAGAAAATAAGCGGTCACTGACTGAATCGAAGGCAGCAGAAAGCTGGCTTTTTAACTCTGCAGGCAACTGGGAGACCTGATCTTTACCCTATTAAGACAAAGTATGTCAGCCATGTTTGTGAAAAAGGTCTATGCCGTGACAGAAATCGGAATGAGGGGATAGGAAGCGAAGAGAGAGTGGGAAAAATGACAGCGAGAATGAGATGGTTTCACAGCCAACAGATTGTGATTTGATCATCTGACAAAAAGAGACAACCTGTTGGTTTGCTTTGGGTAAGAGAAAAACATTCATCTTCAGTTCTCCACTCCCTTAGCAAAAGAAAAAAGAAAAAGTCATTTTTCCAACTCACTAAAGCCGATTAAAGCATGTCACAGATGTAGCTAAAAATATAGGGTTGTTTCTACATTAGCACGCAGCATTCACAGGTCGTTTTGGTGTGCTGTCATCCGAACTCGGTAGCCAATGTACACATTCCCTTCAGTTTCTCAAGCTTGTTTTTCTCCAGCCTCAAATTTAATTTACACTCTGCTTTACCAAATAAGTCCCCGAGTGCTTTGTAACTATGACAGATTGATTGTTGCCTGTCCCGCACTCTGAGATTATTTCATTGAGACCCTAGACCGGGGTTGGCAACCTATGGCACGCGTGCCCACAGTGGCACGCGAGGCCATTAACATGGGCACATGGAGCAATTAAAAACAAATTTTAAATTCTAATGATACCTTTTTGATGAAAACATTTTTATTATAAAATATAGCATAATGGTGAACTAAATAAACACTTTGATTTAAAATAATACTAAAATAATTAGTCTCAAAATACTCCATTATTTTTAACAGTAAGGAAGCACACAACCACAGCACAGTGGCACAGTGGTTAGCGCGGTCGCCTCACAGCAAGACGGTCTTGGGTTCGAGCCCCGGGGTAGTTCAACCTTGGGGGTCGTCCTGTGTGGAGTTTGCATGCTCTGCATGGGTCTCCTCCGGGGGCTCCGGTTTTCTCCCAAAGACATGCAGGTCAGGTGAATCGGCCATACTAAATTGTCCCTAGGTATGAGTGTGTGTGTGTGTGTGTGTGTGTGTGTGTGTGTGTGTGTGTGTGTGTGTGTGTGTGTGTGTGTGTGTGTGTGTGTTAGTCTGGCGGCCTGTCCAGGGTGTCTCCCCGCCTGCCACCCAATGACTGCTGGGATAGGCTCCAGCATCCACGCAACCCTGAGAGCAGGATAAGCGGTTCAGAAATGGGATGTATGGAAGCACACAACTGACGAGGTCCATCATACCCTCCCCCACTTCCCTCTGACCTGCCGACGAGTGCAGCATTACAACGGTCGTGAAAACAGGATAGTTAGCTAGCTAGCTTTCTTTTTTGTTTAATGTCGAGACCAACTGACGAGATGGCTGAAGCAACAAAAAAAAAGAAGTAGATTAGTCTAATATTCGCCACTTTCATCCATCTTGGACAAATAAATTCGGATTTATTTCGCGAAACGGTTGAGCTGTGTGCACTCTCTGCTGCGAAAATGTGTCTAGCTTTAAGTGTAAAATGTCATTTTGAAACAAAGGAAAACTTCACAGTTACGGCTGATATAGCTGAATTTATCAAGAGGGCAGTGGCCAGTATGGCAAGCAAAGCAAAGCGTTTACAACCCGATGTGCCGCTATAACGGGCAGCTATAACGTTGCGCGGTGCATCGCTTAACACGGGAAGCCATTCTCCAATGGAGAGTATATAAAGGAGGCTTTCCTCAGCAGTTCGGAGGTCATATTTGATGGGTTACCAAACCCAAGACGCGATCATCAACTGGGTCAAAGAAACGCCCGTTTCTGCAGGGAGGTGCATGGTGCAACGAGTCACGGTTTGTTCCAATGCTCCAATCCACCCTCCGTAAAAGCACTGTAACATCAGTTAGCTCCTTGGAAACTGTGCACGCAGACTAGCTCAGAGGGCTAACATTAGCCTGTAACCTCTAGTGAACTATGTCAGCTAATGTTCTTTGACACAAAAATGGAAGTATAACCACTCCAAACACTTTACGTTATAATGCCAATTTGACCCAACGTTCTCAGAACATTCAGCAATTTTATTTGCCAACGTTTCAACTTACTTGTGTTTTTAATGGGCGCCATGAAATTCACCAGCAGACTATTTTAAAGTAAATTGCGGGCTCTCCTTTTTCTTCTTCTTTGTGGTTTATTGGCAGTTGGCAAAGAGTCTCAGGCTCCTCCTCCTTCTTCTTCCCCTTTCACTGACGTGCGGACTGAAGGTGCATGCCGCCACCTATTGTACTGGAGTGCGTAACATCATCACCTGGACATTAGGCATTAATGTGTTTAATCAACGCCATTTGAACGTGTTTCTACAAGTTCGCAATATCTAAAGTCAGAGGGCGAAAATGATTTTCAGAAAATTGTAATAATGTGGCAGGAAGGAGGAAAAACACAGGAGACCAAGGCGAGTTTGATGTTTATTCCTCAACTCCAAAAACCAACTGCAGCAGGAACAACCCTGCACCGGCGAGCCCGGGAACGTAAATCACGCCCCCAGCTCACAGTCCTGCTGGGTGAGAGGCATAGCCCTAGTGTCCGCCACAGAGCCCCCCCCCCCCCCTCCCAAACACCCAGAAGGGACTCCTGGAAAGAAAATTAGTGTCTCACTGGAGGCTTAAGCAGCCTGCCATAACGGCTGCGCCGTCCCTCAGCCGAAACAGTAGGTGAAACACAGTCCAAAGCCGGCTGAGAAGCAGAACGCTGAACCCGTGAAGACTGCCGGGGTCCTGGAAGGAGGACGACCCCGACGGGGAACCTGGGCCGGAAACACAACTCGCCTGCCACCCTGTGCGCCGGTTTAAGCCTATCAAGCGTGACACGCTCCCTACGCCCACTCATATCTAGCACAAAACCCTTAGGACCCGTCTCAAGAACCCGAAATGGGCCATCGTATGGGGGTTGGAGGGGCGAGCGGTGAGCATCATGCCGTACAAAAACAAAACGAGCCGACATGAGCTCCGCATGCACGAACGACCGCGGAAAACAGTGGTGAACGGGGCCTGGAACCCGAGTGCTGTCGGACAAAAAAGGATAAACGGCCGGACGGGGTCGAGGAGCGGAACTCCCAGGCAAAAATTCCCCAGGGACGCGGAGCGGCTGACCGAGCACCAGCTCAGCGGGTGACGCGTCGAGGTCCTCCTTAGGAGCCGAACGCAACCCGAGCATAACCCAAGGTAAACGATCCACCCAGTTACCATCCGAGAGCGCAGCGCGCAGCGCTGCCTTGAGCGACCGGTGAAAACGTTCACACAAGCCGTTAGCCTGAGGGTGATACGTGGTAGTGCGGTGTACCTGCACACCCAAGGATCGCGCAAGTGCCGACCAGAGCTCTGACACGAACTGGGGGCCCCTGTCTGAGGTGATATCTGACGGAGTGCCGAAACGGGCGACCCAGGAGGAAAGAAAAGCTCGTGCAACATCCGAGGATGTTGTGGAGGACAGAGGGACAGCCTCTGGCCACCTGGTGGTCCGATCTACCATTGTGAGCAGGTGCGTAAAACCCTGTGAAGAAGATTGAGGGCCCACCAGGTCCACATGCACGTGGTCGAAACGTCTGGCCGGGATCGGAAACGGTTCGAGGGGCGATTTAGTGTGCTGGTGGACCTTAGCGCGCTGGCACGCTACACATGCAGCTGCCCACCCCTTGACGTCCTTGCGGAGGCCAGGCCAGACGAACTTGGAACCGACCAACTTCACCGACGCCCGAACTCCAGGGTGCGAGAGGGAGTGAATCGAATCGAAAACTCGACGGCGCCAGGCCACTGGAACAACGGGGCGGGGACGGCCGGTGGAGACATCGCAGAGGAGGGCAGGACTGCCTTCCTGCATCACAGCGTCCTCTAGCTTGAGACCGGTACGCGTTGACCTAAGGGCAAGGACGTCCGGGTCGCTGGGCTGGTCGGCAGCCATAGCGGAGAAATCCACACCGAGGTGCACAGGACACACAAGCACACGCGACAGACAATCAGCAACAGGGTTGGACTTCCCGGCCACATGCTGAATGTCCGTTGTGAACTCGGAGATCGCCGCTAGGTGGCGCTGTTGACGAGCAGACCACGGCTCAGTCACCTTGGACATGGCAAAAGTCAGCGGCTTATGATCCACATAAGCCGTGAATGGGCGACCCTCCAGCAGGAAGCGGAAATGCCGGGTTGCAAGGTGCAGTGCCAGCAACTCCCGGTCAAAAACGCTGTACTTGCGCTCGCTATCCCGCAGTTTGCGGCTAAAAAATGCGAGTGGCTGCCACGCATTCGCCACACGCTGTTCAACCACAGCCCCCACGGCTATGTCAGACGCATCGGTTGTTAAAGCTATGGACGCCGTGGGTGTGGGATGTGCGAGGAGGGCAGCGTTAGCCAGGGCGCACTTAGCTCCGTCAAAGGCCTGACCCTGTTCGGGAGTCCAGTCGAAAGGGGCGTTAGCCTTCTTAAGCCGCAGGGCTTCGTAAAGTGGCTGAAGGAGGTGGGCAGCGCGAGGGAGGAAACGGTTATAGAAATTCACCATGCCCAAGAATTCCTGCAATGCCTTAACAGAGACCGGGCGGGGAAATTCCGCCACCGCTTGCACCTTAGAAGGCAACGGGACCGCGCCTTGCGGCGAAATGTGGTGACCCAAGAAGTCAATCACCGGCAGTCCAAACTGACACTTGGCCGGGTTGACTATCAGGCCGTGTTCGTCCAGACGACGGAAAACCTGTTTCAGGTGCTCTTCAGCTGACGGACTGGCCACTAATATGTCGTCGAGATAAACGAACACGAAAGCAAGGTCATGCAACACCGAGTCCATCAGCCTCTGAAAGGTTTTCGCTGCCCCCTTCAAGCCAAAAGGCATGCGCATGAACTCAAAAAGCCCAAACGGGGTGATCACTGCGGTCTTGGGCACGTCCTCTGCGCGCACGGGAACCTGATGATAGCCGCGCACCAGGTCCACCTTAAAGAAAATAGTGGTACCTGCCAGGCGTATGGAAAAGTCCTGTATGTGTGGGATGGGATAGCGGTCATTGGCAGTGACGTTGTTCAGGCGGCGAAAATCGCCGCAAGGCCGCCACGACCCATCCGCCTTGGGCACCATGTGAAGCGGCGAGGCCCACGAACTGAGGAAGCCTCTTGGATGAGAGGCGAAACGTCTTCACGGATATATACCAAGTCCAGTTGCACTTGATTCAACTCCTTTGGATAACCATGACCCGGATGAATGAGAACATTCACAGATATCATTCTGATTATTTTTAGGGGTGCTGAGATTAAATTTTTGCTTGAGAACCCCTACAAAGGGTCTAAAATCATTAATGGTCGCACTAAATCAGTAAGATTGAATTAATTTTCTTTTGTGCCCTAGTAATTTTCATACATTTGCATGAATGTGTGTGTGTGTGTGTGTGTGTGTGTGTGTGTGTGTGTGTGTGTGTGTGTGCGTGTGTGTGTGTGTATGTATGTGTGTGTGTGTGTGTGTATGTATGTGTGTGTGTGTGTGTGTTTAGCGCAGAGCTTTTGGCATGCGGAATCTAGACAGGGAGATAAGCAGCAGCAGTAAATAAATAAATAGATAAATGTTCATTATGAAAATGAACTGGCACTCGGGCCAGTGAGTCAGTGATTTATTTATTTATTTTTTTTAACTTTGTGAAGTGGCACATAACATCCAAAGGTTGCCAACCCCTGCCCTAGACAGTCTCTGATTCACTTGCTGGTAAAAGTGAAACAGACGACCCCCCTCCCCCAAGGCCAGTCCAACCTCATCTCAACTCTGTTCGACCTTTGTAAAACATTCAGACTCATTCTCATTGTCTGCCAAGCCTCTGCATTAGTCTCGAAACTTCTGCAGAATATTGCATCAGAGATGAGAAATAACGGCTGAGTAGTACCAACTCTACTCAATATGACATCATATTTTCAATAAAAGTAACTCGGAGTCTGCGAAACTCTGAACAAAAGTTCTTGTTTTTAATTGTTATCATACGGGGCAATGCTGAAAAGCTGTCTTGAATGATATAGACATCCTTCAGGGCTGGCGATGCATCAATATGGAGAGACGGGGGAAAAATTTATGTTTTTCAATAAAAGTAACTAGACAGCTATTCAATAATTTCAGCGGGGAATATTCCTTGAAAGCCTGTTTCTTTTTGTTTTTTAGTTGTCCTTTTTTAGGATCATATTGTATCTGTTAGGATCATTATGACTCTGCCCTTAAAATATCTGGGTCTCAGAAACAGTAACTACAGTTCCCAAATTGGGAGCTCTCACCACAACTTAGACAAAAAGCAGTCATTGGGTGGCAGGCGGGGAGACACCCCGGACAGGCTGTGAGGCCATCCCAGGGCACACACACACACACACACACACACACACACACACACACACACACACACACACACACACACACACACACAAACACACACCTAGCAAAAATTTAGTAGGTCCGATTCACCTGACCTGCATGTCTTTGGACTGTGGGAGGAAACTGGAGCAACCGGAGGAAACCCACACAGAGGACATGCAAACTCCACATAGAGGACAACCCGGGATGACCCCCAAGGTTGGACTACCCTGGGGCTCAAACCCAGGACCTTCTTGCTGTGAGGTGAAACTAGTTTTTGCATGAATCCAATCGTTTTCCGTCGTTATGCCACTGTATTGTTTATAAGAGTGGGGATACCTGCAGATGGTTGAGACTGAAGAGGTCACTTATGAGTGATCTGTCAGCACTGGAGAGAAGAGGAATGAAAATGTGGTGTTCCCAACACAGAATATTAACCAGTGTGGGTTGGTTGGTTTTGAATGTGCACAGACCAATGTGATTGGTGCTGAATGAGGTGGAGGTCAGCTATTGATTGTTCCTGAAGAGTATATAAAGCAGAATCGCCACCAGGGCGTTCGCTTGGTACTCCGCTCTACTCGGGATAGCTAGGTTGTTACAGCGTAAGAATAAATATACTACGTTACTGTCATAAGTCTGCCGTGTGCACTTTCCAGTTATCTACTTAAACAGTTTTGGAACAGTATTAATGTTTCATACACCACAGTTTGGCGACGAGGATGGGATGTTTAAGCTGGAAGTCACAGAGTTAGCATGTCAAGCAGCTCCAGCGAGGCAGAAGTAAACGACGAACAACCAGGGAGACGTTCGGTGAGTGAAAGGACCGTCGAACAGAAGATGGCATTCGGTAAGCCAGAAGATTTCCACTTCGAGGAAAGTGAGGAAAGTTTTGATAGTTATCGCCAGCGGTTAGAGCAGTACTTCGCAGCAAATGGATTGGACACTCGAGATGAGAAAACCAAAGCGGTATTTCTTACGGTAGTAGGAAAAAGGGCACATAGCTTGCTGATGGATTTGTGTGCACCAGATAAGCCATCGGGTAAAACATATGAAGTACTGGTGGGAATGCTAGAAAAGCACTACATCCCGAAAACCAACTTTATTGCCGAGAGATGCAAGTTTCACGGAAGAAACCAAAAGGAAAACGAAACAATAAGTGAGTACATTGCAAGTTTGAGAAAGTTAGCAGCCACATGCAAATTTGGAACATTTTTAGATGAAGCACTGCGTGATAGGTTTGTCTGTGGAGTTAAGAGCAATGAGCTAAGAGATCGGTTACTCAATGCTGCTCACACAAAAGACTTAACGTTACAGCTCACAGTTGAAATGGCGCTTTCTTTTGAGGTAACAAAAGGCAACGGTGCGCAACAGTTTGCACAGAAAGGCTATAAAGCTAATGTGGTAGAAAAGAAGGCTAACCTAAAGCATAGAGAGGCTATGGTAAAGTCTACAGCTAATGGAAAGCCCTGCTATCGCTGCAATGGAAAAGGCCACAGACCGGATGAATGCAGGTTCAAGGACGCAGAGTGTCACCAGTGCAAGAAAAAGGGACACATCGCAAAAGCATGCCATTCACCTAAAGAAGGAAGCTATGGCAAGGCATCGAAAGGGACCAGGCATTTGGAATGTTGCCACGCTCTCAAGCACGGGACATGTACAAATTCCAGCGCTATCAAGCAGCAGGGAAGACTTGGTTGCAACGCTCCCCAGCACGTGGACCAGAGCAACGCTCACAGTCTTCGGGCAGATGGAGATCCTATCCAGCCTCAGCTCTGCAGTGCCAGAGACGACTGCTGTGTGCCGACAAGGTGCATGGTGGATGCTGTAAAGAACATTGACACTGGTCAGACATTGGACAGTGGAGGGGCCGAACTTTTTGCAATGGACACGGGTAAAGGTGACATTGTGAAACCCTACTATGTGTATGTCAGTGTAAATGGTACAAGGGTGAAAATGGAGGTAGACACTGGCGCAGCCATGTCAGTGATATCTGAAACTCTACTTAAACGCAGGTTTAAAGATGTGAAACTTAGTCCTGCAAATTGTGTGCTGAAAACCTACAGTGAGGAATCATTGCCGTTGATAGAAAAATTTGCAGCAAAGGTGAAATGCAAGGAATGCTCAGAAAAGCTAGAACTACTAGTCGTGAAAGGAAGAGGTCCTGCATTAATGGGCAGAGACTGGATAAGTCAATTAAAGCTAGACTGGTCAAGAGTCAACAGAGTGGCTCCTGATACAGTGGATGATGTGTGTGCCAGACATGCATCAGTGTTCAAACCTGAGCTAGGCAAATTAAAAGGTATTGAAGCCAGACTACATGTATAGTTCCAGATGCAGTGCCCAAGTTCTGTAAGCCTAGAAACGTGCCTTATGCATTAAGAGAAGCCGTAGAGAGAGAACTGGCAAAATTGGAAGCTGAAGGTGTCATCTCACCCATTAATTACAGTGAGTGGGCAGCTCCAATAGTTTGTGTGCCTAAAAAGGATGATAGTGTGAGAATATGTGGAGACTGCAAGGTCACCATCAATCCATGGTTGAATGTGGAACAGTATCCACTACCCAAAACCCAAGATTTATTTGCTAAACTAGCAGGAGGTCAGCAGTTTACCAAATTAGACTTGTCACAGGCTTATCAGCAAGTTCTGTTAGAGGACAATTCAAGACATTACCTAACTATCAACACACACAGAGGGTTGTATCACTACAATAGGTTGCCCTACGGTGTTGCTAGCGCTCCTGCTATTTTTCAAAAGATTATGGATCAGGTTCTTCAGGGCATGTAAGGGGTCATCTGTTATTTAGATGACATCTTAATTACTGGAAAAGATACAGAAAGGCACCTGACTAACTTGGAAGAGGTGCTTAGTAGACTTGAAACTTACAATCTCAGGGTTAAAAGAGAGAAGTGTGCATTCATGCAGAACAGCGTTTCATACTTAGGGCATGTCATTGATGCCATGGGCATGCACCCAATGAAGGAAAAGACAGATGCTATTCAGAGGGCTCCAGTTCCGAAAAATGTAACTGAACTCAGGTCATTCTTAGCTCTGTTAAACTACTATGGGAAGTTTATCCCTAATTTATCGACTCTGATTCATCCAATGACAGCATTGCTGCATAAAGATGCAACCTGGGAATGGTCAGAGAAATGTCAAAGTGCATTTGATAGTGCAAAGAAGTCTCTTCAGTCAGATAAATTGTTAGTACATTTTGATGCAAAGTTACATATCATACTAGCATGTGATGCTTCTCCTTATGGAGTTGGTGCTGTAATCAGCCACAAAATGAAAGATGGAAGTGAGAGACCTATCGCATTTGCATCCAGAATGTTAACTAAAACAGAACAGAATTACTCTCAACTGGAAAAAGAGGCACTGGGTCTTGTTTTTGGAGTTATGAAATTCCATGAGTATCTTTATGGAAGGAAATTCTTGTTATTGACAGACCACAAGCCACTGTTGAAAATTCTGGGGCCTAAAACAGGTGTGCCAACACTGGCCGCCGCTAGATTACAAAGGTGGGCTCTAATTTTGGCAGCATATACATACGAAATCCAGTACAAGAAGTCAGAGCAGCATAGCAATGCTGATGCTTTATCAAGATTACCTGTGAAGCCTGATGTAGATGTGGTGTCAAACCCAATTTACAGAGTGTCTTACCTGGAAGACTTACCTCTTACTGCTAGAGAAATAGCCAAAGAAACAGACAGAGATCCTGTGTTAAGAGTGGTTAAACAGATGGTGTTAACTGGATGGCCTAAACATATACAGGATGAGTCACTGAAGCCTTGTTTTCAGAGAAAATTAGAGCTTAGCATTGAGGATGATTGTTTATTATGGGGTTACCGTGTGGTAGTGCCTGATAAACTAAGAGACAGGCTATTGTCGGAATTACATGAGCACCACTGGGGAATAGTTAAAATGAAGTCCCTCGCCAGAAGTTTATTCTGGTGGCCTACATTAGATGACAGTATTGAATGTGAAGTGAATCAGTGTACTATTTGTCAGCAGCAGCGTAGCATGCCTGCTCCCGCACCGATACATACATGGAAATGGTCTTCGAGTCCATGGGAAAGAGTACATCTTGATTTTGCTGTGATGGATGCCTATGCTAGATGGCCAGAGATAGTTCCCATGACCACTACTACTTCATCTAAGACAATTGAAGCAATGAGAAATGTATTTGCAGCTTATGGGTTGCCTAAAGAGGTTGTAACTGATAATGGACCTCAGTTCGTATCGCAAGAGTTTGAGTCATTTTTGACTAAAAATGGAGTAAAACACATCAAGTCACCTGCATACCATCCTGCAAGTAATGGTTTAGCTGAAAGATTGGTCCAAAATCTTAAGAAATCCCTTGCAAAGAATAGAGCCATTGGTGGTATGACGTTTGAGCACTGTGTAGCAAATTTTCTGATTGGGTACAGAAACACACCCCATACTAAGACAGGAAAGACCCCAGCTGAGCTATTTCTGAGAAGACAGGTGCGAACCAGGTTGTGTCTTATCAAACCAAAGTTCTCTCAGAGAATGCAGACCGAGTCTGAACCAAATCTTCCCCGTGTTAGGTCTTTTAAGGTTGGTCAACACGTGTTGGTAAAAAATTACAGGGGAGGGGAGAAATGGTTGAATGGAGTTATAAGTGAAGTGTTGGGTCCTGTCACATACAGTGTTGAAGTAAATGGAAATTGTGTGAAAAGACATGTGAACCAGATGTTGGGTGTCAAGGGAAATCCAAATCAGACTCAAATGGACTCTTGTGATAGAGCTTCTTGGGAGATTGATGATTTCAATGCAGACACTGATGTGTCAGAACATCCTGAACCACAGGTTGTGGAAGAACGACCTGTAGAACCACCACCGCCAGTTGTGGAAAGGAACACTCGTCCTGTGAGAGACAGACGTCCTCCTGATAGACTGAACTTGTGACTGACATGCAGATTGGTTATTGAAAAAAAAAAAGAGAAAAGAAATCTGTAATGTAATGTATGGTTACTGTTGAAGAAATACTGTACATGGTTATGAGCTTAAGAAAAAAAAAAGGATATGTTAGAATCCTAGAAAAAAAAAGAAGAAAAGTTTGAATTTACAGGGGAGGAGCTGTGGTGTTCCCAACAAAGAATATTAACCAGTGTGGGTTGGTTGGTTTTGAATGTGCACAGACCAATGTGATTGGTGCTGAATGAGGTGGAGGTCAGCTATTGGTTGTTCCTGAAGAGTATATAAGGCAGAATCGCCACCAGGGCGTTCTCTTGGTACTGCGCTCTACTCGGGATAGCTAGGTTGTTACAGCGTAAGAATAAATATACTATGTTACTGTCATAAGTCTGCCGTGTGCACTTTCCAGTTATCTACTTAAACAGTTTTGGAACAGTATTAGTGTTTCATACACCACAGAAAGTCAGTAGGAGCAAGGCGGAATACATATGCATGAATGAGAGGGAGGACAGTGGAATGGTGAAGATGCAAGGAGTAGAGGTGAGGAAGGCATATGAGTTTAAATACTTGGGGTCAACTGTGCAAAGTAACAGAGAGTGCAGGAGAGAGGTGAAGAAGAGAGTGCAGGCAGGGTGGAGAAGAGTGTCAGGAGTGATTTGCGACAGAAGGGTACCAGCAAGAGTTAAAGGGAAAGTTTACAAGATGGTTGTGAGACCAGCTATGTTATATGGTTTGGAGACAGTGGCACTGACGAAAAGACAGGCGGTGGAGCTGGAGGTGGCAGAGCTGAAGATATTAATAATTTCATTGGGAGTGATGAAGAAGGACAGGATTAGGAATGATTATATTAGAGAGAAAGGTCAGGTTGGATGGTATGGAGACAAACCAAGAGAGGAAAGATTGAGATGGCTTGGACATGTGTGGAGGAGAGATGCTGGGAGAAGGATGCTGAATATGGAGCTGCCAGGGAAGAGGAAAAGAGGAAGGCCAAAGAGGAGGTTTATGGATGTGGTGAGAGAGGACATGCAGGTGGCCGGTGTGACAGAGGAAGATGCAGAGGACAAGAAGACTCCTAACGGGAGCAGCCAAAAGTAGTATTAGTTAAACACTGGGAGGATTGCTGTGACTTGTACATCAGGAAAACCAAACAGATGCTGGCCACAAGGGTGGCACAACACAGAAGAGCTAACACGTCAGGCCAGGACTCCGTGGTCTACACAGGCCAGTGGCCACTCTTTCAAGGATGAAGATGTGCACACCCTTGATAGGGAGGAACGCTGGTTTGAATCGGGAGTGAAGAGGGAACAACCATCCCTTAACGGGAGGGGGGGCTACGTGTACATCTGTCGCCATCTTACAACGCTGTGATTGCAACCATTCCCAAATCCTCTGTGAATAGTACACATTGCCATTGAAACTCTAGTTATTGGTCACGGCAATTTGCACATAGAAACCAATTGTTTTCGGTCGTTATGCCACTGTATTGTTTTGTTTATAAGGGTGGGGATACCTGCAGTCAGTTGAGACTGAAGACGTCACTTAGATGAGTAATGACACGTTTCTCTCTCAATAAACGGTGTGTCCAGATGAACCGATGCAACTTTCGGTGATTCACATTCCAAACTTCAAAACAAAATTTTAAAAAATCACATTGTATGTTCTACAGAACTGAAAGTTTTTCAGCAAATCCGCTGATATATATATATATATATATATATATATATATATATATATATATATATGAAGTTTGACTCACTGCAACCTATGGTCTATTCAGAAGTTCCATCACTTTATATTTTCCAGAATATTTAAAATCAGTTAACATCTATATCTCCACAAGTCTTCATTCAAATGCTACCAAAATTGACAGATTGTGGAGATGCTCTATATTACATTTCAAATGGTGTTCAGATATGTCAAACGACGAGTCTGCAGGGACATTCAGTGTCTTATTGTAATTTGTACTGTATGCACAACATTTTCTGTTTTGCCAAATGTTTGACCAAACTTCACCAAAGTATTTACAATACACCTGAAACCAGCAGAATGGCATGTCTCTTTTCCACAATTTTATCACCAACACTTTGTGATTTTTTTTCAAGCTTAAACAAACAAAAATATCCCAGTCTGGCAACTGCGCTGTCATTAACTTAAGTTGTAAAGTGTGGGAACGCCATAGCACAGTCAGTAAGTCACCTTGTCTGGGCATACAAAGGTCATTGGTTCAAGCCCCAAGGGGACCACATCAAACTTGCCAACCTTCTGGCAATCTATGCACGTGGCATGTGTTCAAATTCTTCTGAAGGTCCTAAGACTGCCTTTTCATGGATTTTAGATTTTCCACCATTTTAAATTTTGTCCAAATCGGTTTTTTCACAGCTACTCCAGAAAATTTTGAGCAACTGTCACTAAATTTCATACAGAGCATCACTGAACCAAGCTGGAAAAAGTTACATTCAGATTTTTGATATTTCATACAGTTTCTATTATACAAGCCAATCAAATTGATCAAACTAGCTAATTTTCCAAAATGTGCAATAACTCATGAAAGCGTTGCAATATCAACTGGAAATTTGAGATATGTTCAGTTTTCACTAAGCTTAAGCGCATTGCGCTAAGTGCTTGGACCCCGCCTATTGCCGCTTCATTTTATTTTTCTATGTTTTGGGGGGGGGGGCAATCACGGGTCTGGATCCAAAATGGTTTATGGGGCCCACTCCTGTCAGATACATGACGAAGAAAAATAATGAGCCTGTTTTAATAAGCCTGAGTCCCATGGCGAGACACTTAAAATCTCATTTGGATCCCGGGCTGATAAGTTTTCTGGATCATGGTCTTGCACCTGTCTCTCAGCCATCATTTGTACTTTTTACAGTTATTTTACAAATCGTTATATTGAGCACTTCTCAAATTTAAAGATATTTGCAAAGTTCATTCATTTTTTGAAGGTTTCCGCATACATAAGCTGAATTCACTTGACAGGTAGTCCTTGGAGGAACCCATTAGTGTGAATTCATTATAAGGAGAGAGAATTATCCAGAATATTTCATCACAACTGAGAAACAGTCGCTGCGAGGGAAACAAGTGTCTAAGCCAACAATCTGACATGTTTCTCAAAGAGTGAAGCGGCGTTGTTCTATGAATACAACCTTCTGTCGCTTTTTTTGTGTAAAATTATACCTTGTGCCCCCTTCCAAAGTAGAAATGAGAAAATTAGTGAAGTTACCGTGTTATGGGAAGATTTCAGCATAAATAAGCTGACAGGTACTTCCCAGAGGAAATGGTAACTCTTTAATTCACAATGAGCAGAGAAATTTCCAAAGAATAAATCATCAGATTTGAGGAACAAGGACAGTGAGTAATTATACTGTTGTGGAGTTAGAAAACAACGAGACAGGAGACGTGAGAGTAGACGTAGTCGAGGTAGTTTACTAGCTCCAACTTTGCATGTCATACATTCGACAACGACACTGAACTCTGTCCCGGAAGCGGAAGTGCATTATCTCTTAGGTGAATGTCTCTAGTTATATAGATGTGGGTCACCACACAGGCCCCCCCAGAATTCACCTACACAAAACAATGCAAAACAGCAAAAGCGCAAGTCATGAACATAAAAATAGACTCTACAACAGAACAGTCAATGACATAGTGCAAAGTCACGGGGAAAACAAGTGACGAGTCGGGGGGCGGACCCTGCGGCCATAACGGCTGCGCTTCACAGGAAGGGAAACAGATGAGGCCGAAACCCGGGCCATAGGCGGGGCCGAAGCAGGAACAGAGGCAGGTGCCAGGGCCGACCTAGGAGGGCGTCCCCGCCGCGGGGGTAGGGCCAATTGCATTGGCTCCCCAATGTCCAAGTGAGCGGGCTTGAGACGGTCTATAGCGACCCGCTCCGGCCTGCCCCCCCATGTCCACCACAAAGTTCTTATCCCCCGCCTCCAGGACGCGGAAGGGCCCGTCGTATGGGGGCTGCAGCGGGGACCGATGGCTGTCGTGCCTAATGAAGACGTACCTCGCCGATGGCAGATCCTTGGGGACGTAGGACCGGGGGAGGCAGTGTTGAGACATCGGAACGGGAGCGAAGGCACCGGCAGCGCTCCGGGACGCACTGAGGTGAGAGGCGGCCGACCAGGGAGCCGTAGCATCCGGAAGAAACTCCCCCGGAACTCGCAGGGGCTGGCCATACACCAGCTCAGCGGAGGAGGTCTGGAGGTCTTCCTTCGGGGCCGAACGCAGGCCGAGCATGACCCAGGAATTCCTGCAGCGACTGTACAGTGCGGGGGCGGGGGAACATGGTGACAGCCTCAACCCTGGCAGGGAGGGGAACGGCCCCCTGTGGAGTGATGTGGTGCCCGAGGAAGGTGATGGACGACTCCCCGAACTGACACTTAGCTGGGTTGATGATGAGGCCGTGTTCGCTGAGCCTGTCAAACAGCTGTCTGAGGTGCGTCATGTGTTCCTCCGCCGACGCGCTGGCCACGAGGATGTCGTCTAAGTACACAAACAAAAATGGCATGTCACGGAGCACAGAATCCATAAGGCGCTGAAACGTCTGCGCCGCCCCTTTAAGGCCGAAAAGCATACGTAAAAACTCAAAGAGCCCAAAGGGTGTGATGACAGCCGTTTTTGGGACATCCAGTGGTCGGACCGGCACTTGGTGATACCCCCGCACTAAGTCGATTTCGGAATAGATGGCAGCGCCCGCCAGGTGGGTAGAGAAATCTTGTATGTGCGGTATGGGGTACCGGTCGGGGGTCGTGGCATTGTTTAGGCAACGGTAGTCCCCGCACGGGCGCCAACCCCCGTTGGCCTTAGTAACCATGTGAAGAGGGGAAGCCCACGGGCTGTCAGAAGGGCGGACAATGCCGAGGCGCTCCATAGTCAAAAACTCCTCCCTGGCTATTGCGAGCTTGGCCGAGTCGAGGCGTCGGGCCCGGGCGTAAACTGGGGGGCCCACTGTGGTGATATGATGTTCCACGCCGTGCTTGGCCACCGCCGAGGAGAAGGTGGGTGTGGTGAGCTCGGGGAAATTTGCGAGCAGGCGTTGGTATGGATCCCCGGTGGAGAGTGTGTTAGCGAGGCACAGCGCTCCAGCGCCCCCAAGCGTGCAGGGGTATGACGCAAAAGAGACGGCATCAATCACGCGACAGTTTTTAACATCCACCAGCAGGTTGAAAGCACAGAGGAAATCCGCACCTAGGAGCGGGGTGGATACAGCAGCCATCACAAAGTCCCAGCCGAAACGTCGGCCGCCAAAACACAAGTCCACATGTCTGATACCGTACGTCCGAATGGACGTGCCGTTGGCGGCGTCCATCTGGGGGCCGTGACTGTCGGTCATCGTGTCCACAGCTTGTGCTGGTAGTATGCTGCGTTGAGCGCCAGAGTCAACCAGCAGCCGTCGGCCCGACAAGGAGTCTCTGATGAACAACAGCTTGCAGTCACGGCCGGCGCCCATAGCCGTTAACGAGCGCCGGCCTTGGCGTTTCCCTGAACCCTGTAACTGCAGGGTTTGCGACACCGTTTTGCTTTTGCCCCAAACCTGGCATGGTAATAACAGAGCCCGTCGTCAGGTTGGCGGCGGGCTGTCACCGCAGCCGCGGTGTCCATATAGTCGTACACAGGTGGTGGTGGGGCGGTCTGGTGGGGTAGCAGGGCATGCACAAACTGTTGCCGGTTGGCCAGGAAAACCCTGTCTGCTTCAGCAGCCAGAGAACGGTAGTCCTTGGAGGCGGCGAGAGGAGAACTGGCCAGTGCTGTGCGTACAGGTGCGGGGAGCTGCCTCAGAAAAATGTGTGTGAAAAGAAAGGCCGGATCAGCCGATCCCAGCACAGACAGCATTTTTTCCATTAACTCAGACGGTTTGCCGTCGCCGAGGCCATTCGGGGACAGTAAACGGTCTGCCTTCTCCAGCTCCGACAGTTCAAATAGTTTCAGGAGGAATGTCTTTATAGCATCGTACTTGCCAGCAGCTGGCGGAGCTTCCAACAGTGTCATTGCTCGCGCCGTTGTCGATGCGTCTAACGCCGCCACTACGTGGAAGTACTGCGTTGCATCCTGCGTTATCCTTCTCAGCTGGAACTTGGCTTCCACATGTTGAAACCACGGCCGTGGATTATGCTGCCAAAAGTCGGGTAGCTTCACAGTAGCGGTGTAAATGCTAGCGTTAGCAATAGCCATGTTGTTAGCACCGGCGTAGTCGTTGTCAGACATACTCGTATTAGTAGCTCGATCACGTCGGGGTCACCAATGTGGAGTTAGAAAACAACGAGACAGGAGACGTGAGAGTAGACGTAGTCGAGGTAGTTTACTAGCTCCAACTTTGCATGTCATACATTCGACAACGACACTGAACTCTGTCCCGGAAGCGGAAGTGCATTATCTCTTAGGTAAATGTCTCTAGTTATATAGATGTGGGTTACCACACTGTACATTATATGTATTTATCAAAGAGGAAAACAGCCTAAGTTTTAGAATAAGTCATTTGCTCTACTTTGTGTCATACGTGTAATATTTGCTAGTAATATTTGATTTGCTAATGTCCCTTACGGCTTTCCGTAGCGCCACAACAAAGTCACGTGATGTACGTAACAACGTCAGTCGGAATCCGGTCGGTGAATAAACACCCAGCACGAGAGAAGTCGTCCTTGCTTTATTAATGTTATAAGTTAACATAGCCAGAGGGCACAGATCATTACATGGTGTCAGAGTAGCGGAGTTTAAATACCCAATATGGATTCGTACGGCGTTCCAGCTCCACGGATGGACTGGGAATCGGCGAACTTACCTGAAGCATGGAGACGATTTCGACAAACAACGGAGCTAATGTTCAAGGGCCCCCTGCGCGGGAAGAACGAAGAGGAGAAATGCAGCTACCTCCTGCTCTGGATAGGGGAAAAAGGGCGCGATGTGCACAACACTTGGACACTCAGCGGAGAACAAGCCAAGAAGCTAGAAACGTACTACGATAAGTACACTGAGTACATCACCCCCAAAGCAAACCCGATTTATGCCAGATATAAATTTCATGAAAAGATGCAGGGAGAGAGTGAATCCTTCGAACGATTTGTAACTGAGCTAAAGCTCCTAGTCAAAGACTGTGGCTACCCAAATGCCGACGAGATGGTCAGGGACCGCATCGTGTTTGCCACCAACTCACCCAGAGTGAGAGAAAAGCTACTTAGCCAGGGAGCTGAGCTAACGCTAGAAAAAGCCATAGATGTAGCCCGCTCACACGAGCTAGCAAAGCAACAGCTAAAGTCTATGGGCCAGGGCAGCACGCATGAAACGGTGCACGCAATAGGCAGAAAGACTTACAAACCGAACGCACCCAAAGCAGCTAACGCTAACTTCAGACAAAGGGACGTTAGCACCGCCGCCAGGGCGTGTAGCTATTGTGGAGGGCTACACGGCGCTAAAGCCACTTGCCCAGCTAAGGGTAAACAATGCATTAAATGCAAGAAGCTCAATCATTTTGCTAAAGTATGCAAGTCTAGCTCCCAGGGACAGACAAAGTACTACCGCGGCACAGTACATGCCGTCGGAGAGAACCCAGAAGAGTACACCACTGACAGAGAGCAGGAAGAACTGTACTTCGACAACATTACAGTGGAGAGCACCGCTGTGGGAGAACAGACAGAGCTGTACATAGACTGCATCTCAATAGAGAACAACGGAAAAAGCAACGAGCAGGCCTACGTAGAGGTTGGAATAGGCACACCTCCACAGAAGGTAAAGTTTAAACTAGACACTGGGGCACAGGCCAATACTATTCCCACCAACCTGTTCCAGGCGCTGTTCAAAAATGTGACACTGAAACCAGCAATACACAGACTCACTGAATATGGAGGAGGCGCGCTGAGCGTGAAAGGCACATGCAAACTCAAATGTAAGTACAGAGACAATGCAATGATGCTGGACTTTTACGTCATTGACACAAACGCCCCACCAGTCATGGCAATGAAAACATGCCGTGACCTAAACTTGGTAAAAATAGTGATGGCTGTGAGCGAGGAAAACAATGTCACATCACAGAGCATAATGGATGAGTATGCAGATGTTTTCCAGGGAATAGGAGAGTTCCCAGGTGAGTGCACCTTCCGCGTCACACCAGATGCAACGCCGGTCGTCTGCCCGCCACGCAGAATCCCCATCGCCCTACGCAGCAAACTGAGGGACGAGCTTGACAGCATGGAGAAAGGCGGCATAATCTGTAAGGTAACAGAACCCACAGAATGGGTGAACGCACTCGTCATTGTTGAGAAGCCAAAGACAGGCAAACTTAGAGTGTGTTTAGACCCCAGAGCTCTTAACAAAGTGATACAACGACCTCACTACCCCCTCCCCACGCTGGAGGACGCCACCACAAAGCTTGCTGGAGCTGAGTACTTTAGCGTGTTAGACGCGCGGTCAGGCTATTGGGCCATCAAACTGAGCACTGAATCCTCAATGTTGACGACATTTAACACAGTGTTTGGCAGGTATCGTTTCCTCAGACTGCCATTCGGAATCGTGTCCGCTCAAGACGAGTTCCAGAGACGCGTGGATGAAACATATGAAGGATTGGACGGTGTGACGGCCATAGTGGACGATATACTAGTGTTCGGCAAGACTAAAGAGGAACATGACCAGCGTCTCAGAGCGATGCTGAAGCGCACAAGGGAGCGAGGGGTGAGGCTCAACCCCGACAAGTGTCACATATGCGTGTCCGAGGTAAGCTACTTCGGCCACACGCTCTCACACGAAGGCATCAAACCAGACCCACACAAGGTGAAGGCGGTCAAGGACATGCAACCCCCACAGAACAAAGCAGAGCTGGAGACAGTCCTCGGCATGATCAACTACCTCGCCAGATTTGCTCCACACCTCTCACAGATAAACTCACCCCTCAGACAGCTTCTGAAACAGGACAGTGAGTTTGTGTGGGATGCAGTCCACGACAAGGCGTTCCAAGAGATGAAGAATCTCATTACACAGCACCCAGGTCCAGTACTCTCATATTTCGACCCGCAGAAAGAGCTGCGACTCCAAGTGGATGCATCCAAAAGTGGCCTTGGGGCTGTCATGCTCCAAGATGGCAAACCAATTGCCTATGCGTCCAAGTCACTCAACAGCACTGAAGAAAACTACGCACAGATAGAGAAGGAGCTCTACGCTGTGGTCTTCGGCTGCAAGAGGTTCCACGAGTACATGTACGGACGAAAAGTGATTGTGGAGTCAGACCACAAGCCTCTGGAGGCAATACTAAAAAAACCACTGGCAGCAGCACCACCCCGGCTGCAACGGATGATCCTGGCGCTCCAAAAATACGACATCCAAATCATCCACCGCCCCGGTAAGGACATACCGGTGGCCGACACACTGTCACGCAAGTCAATAGAACACCACGACAGTGACCTACAGGAAGGGATGGAGGCCCAAGTGCACACAGTCCTCAGCAACATCCCTGTGAGCGACACAAGACTCACAGAAATCAAGCAGGAAACAGCGCAAGATCCACAGCTCACCGCACTCAGACGAGCCACACTCACTGGCTGGCCAGACACAAAGAAAAAGTGCCCGCCCAGCATCCAGGAATACTGGAACCACAGAGCAGAAATCTCAGAAATGGACGGTATCCTGTTCAAAGGTGAGAGAATCATTGTCCCCCAAAAGCTTCGCAAGGACATGATACAGCGCATCCATGCCAGCCACCTTGGCGTGGAAAAAAGCAAATGCCGAGCAAGAGACTTACTGTTCTGGCCTGGCATGGGGAAACAGATCGAGGATGCGGTAGCAGACTGCAGCATATGCCAAGAACGGCGCAGCGCAAATGCAAAGGAACCAATGGTGTCACACGCCATACCCGAGCGGCCGTGGCAAGTGATAGGCACAGACCTATTCACATGGAACTCACAGGACTTCATAGTCACTGTGGACTACTACTCCAGATTCTTCGAGCTAGAGAGACTTTACAGCTGCACCTCATCTGCCGTCATCATGAAGCTGAAAGCAGCAATGGCTCGACACGGAATCCCCGAGACTATCATCAGCGACAACGGTCCGTGCTACAGCTCTGGTGAGTTCCGCAACTTCTCACAGACATGGGGTTTCTCACACACCACCACAAGCCCCCACTACCCACAGAGCAACGGCCTCTCCGAGAAGACTGTCCAGACGGCCAAACGCATCCTGGACAAAGCCAAAGCTGAGAACAAAGACCCCTACATGAGCTTACTGGAGTATCGCAACACACCGGTGGACAACCTGAAATCACCGGCACAGCTACTGATGAGTCGGAGGCTGCGGTCCATTCTCCCATCAACAGCAAAACACCTGCAGCCACAGATCGCCAGTCAGGAGGATGTTCACAAAAGGAGAGAGGTATGTCAACAGCGCCAGCAGGCATACTACAACCGAACAGCCAAACCTCTGCCCCACCTGCCCGCAGGCACACCAATCCGCTTCCGGCAGGAGGATGGATCCTGGAGACCTGCAACTGTGGAAAGACCAGCGAACACAGACAGGAGCTACCACATCCAAACCAAAGAAGGTCAGATCTACCGACGCAACCGTCAACACCTGCGACAAAGCAGAGTGAACACTCACACTACACACACACACACTTCACAGCAGACTGTTACCAGCGCTAACAACAACACACAAGCCCATCAGCAAGAGCATGCTGAACCTCCAGACACGAACAATCAGCGACAACCAGACACACAGCCTGGTTACACCACGAGGTCAGGTCGCACGGTCAAACCAAGACAAATCCTTGACTTATGAATGTAAAAAAAAAAAAAAAAAAAAGATGAAATGTTATTACGGTGTCACATTTAGACAGGGAAGGAAATGTTTTACACTACTTTGTTGCAGTCCAGTTATATAAGAGTTCCATTTTCATATTCTTTCTTATTAAGATTGTATTCGCTTATAAACGTGCTCAACGTGGTCTGTATCTCTGCAGAGAAAGCAGCACTTTTCAGAAAAAGGGAGATGTAATATTTGCTAGTAATATTTGATTTGCTAATGTCCCTTACGGCTTTCCGTAGCGCCACAACAAAGTCACGTGATGTACGTAACAACGTCAGTCGGAATCCGGTCGGTGAATAAACACCCAGCACGAGAGAAGTCGTCCTTGCTTTATTAATGTTATAAGTTAACATAGCCAGAGGGCACAGATCATTACAATACGGTTTACCAAAACACTGCCTTTGATTGCATCTTTACCAATCTCCATATGATTGAGATGAATTTGGTTCTGCTGAGCCAAAGACACTGACCTCACTATAGCCCATATGTCTCTGTTACCATTGCTCTTCTGTGGGATACTTACAAGACTGCAGATAAAGAAACTTCTCTTGCAAAGTTTCCGAGGCAGGCTTTTCCTTAAGGACCTTTGCAGCTAGCTGATCCGTTTCTCAATGAGTGCTGGTGTCAGCTCATCCTTCATTGTACACATCACTCTGTAAAAAGGTCAATGGTTCAGGGAATGATAAATCAATTATCTGATTGGTGAGCTGATCAATTGACTGACCGATTGGCCAATCCAAAGGCTGACTAAATTGATTTGCATCCCAGAAATCCTCAGTGGCGTTCTCAGTGAAGGTGGCCTTGGTTCAATAGTCAAGGGTAACTTTGACTGTAGCACACTGCGAAGTCAACAATGATGGAGCAACGAAAGTGAATGAGAGAAGTGGCACGGATGAGGCCATCATAGAAGTATTACATTTCATTAACCAGCTGCGCTACAGCTCCGACCCCAAGAAGCGCTGTTCAGTATATCCTCCGTTGTTAGTCGAATGAAATGATTTAGGGTAAATTTTTGAAAATAAAATGAAATAAAACTATGATAGCAGGTCATTTAAGGCCAGAGCCCAGCAGCAACCAATAACCAACAACACAGGTATCAACAAACAATAACACAGGCATCATTCTCTAACCAAGACAATATATAATGAACTAATAATTTTTAGAATAATGTAATCTTTCTGAAAACCAATATTTATGATTTTCCCTCTGTTAATATGCTATGGATATGTGTATACGGAGTCCTTAAACCCTCCACACCTTAAGCAAGCTGCTCCACAAACTACAGAACTCAGTAAACTGATTTGTACATCGCGCTTTGTTAAAGTTATACTGTTGGAAAAAAGGAGAGAAACCTTTGGAGGTAAAGACTGGTATACACAAACACACACACACACACACACACACACACACACACACACACACACACGCACACGCACACATTCAGATCACCAAACTAACAAGGTTAACAGGCACAATAAGATTTGATTGACTTTTTGACCCACACACACACACACACACACACCACATAAAAACAGTCAAACACATTAACTCAACTGGAGCGGTAGAATGGTGTGACTAGCATGGTGAAGGTGGTATTGATCAGTACACGGTGGTCATTATCGTTGGTAATGTCGCAGCATTCAGCTTCACACTGGGGAAAAAAGACTCTAGTTAGTTCTCCAGGTTCTTTACAGTGAGACACATACAAATCAACATTCAGACAAACAGTATTTACATGCAAATACACAAATACACACACACACACACATGCACAAGCACACAAATATTACATGTTCACAAAGAGGCACAAAATACCCGCACCTAATAAATGGCATACACATGCACACAATCCTCTCTACATGGTCTGAATATTAATGGCGACAGGCCGCATTAATTAAAAGGTTGTGAAACATGCATGTGAAGACACACACACACACACACACACACACACACACACACACACACACACACACACACACACACACACACACACATACACACGAAATCAGCTGTGTTTGATTAATGATTCTGAATACAGCTTATACATGGTTCTTAGCTGATGTTCACACACAGTTTTAGAGTGGTCCTCCTGTGTCCACTCACCGCCAACACAGTCTCACTTAAATATGATAAATCCCATAAAAACCTTGAGTGTGCTGAATAATGGATGCTTGTCTCCATCTACCAGTTTAAATATATACATAATACCACATGAATAATTAAGACATTAATTTCACAGCTGTCAGTTAAATACAGGATGTAAAAAAAAAGGAGACAAGGGTTCCCCACTTGCTACTGTCCTTTCCTCTCCAGGGGGGAGCAAGCTGCAGGAGTTAATATCATAGCGAATATCGGGGGGTCAGCCCAGGAACTGCCACAGCCAGAATGCGAACCCGTGTCTCTCGCACCATGGGCGACTACATTAACCAGTCGACTAAAGGGTCCGACCCGTTAGCCAAGGGCCAGCGAGTCTATTTGTCCATGCATGTTACAATACTTCTTTTGGTGAGACGTCAATAGTGTTCACTGCCCAAGTCATCGCACAAGTGCCTGGCGGTCAACCACCGACATGCTATAGACTGAAGCAATAATCACCAATGATGTCTGTCCGGCCAAAAGGATTGATATTGTAACTTCGACTGTTTTTTAAATCTAATCCTGAAATTGGCCTGTAAGGGAAAAACCAGGCATGCAAACTCAAACTGGTTAGGAGTGAAAAAGGTGAGAAGGATGTGTGAGCAGAGAAAAAACACAAACCCGCTAGGGAGGGTCTGGGGTATGGTCCTGCGGAGGGTTTACTTTTTTTTTTTTTAAGAAGCTTCCAAATGTTCATTTCTGATGTCTTTTAGGATTGCTCTGGTGGTTTACGAGCTAACAGAATTACAAGATTGCGCAAAATAAAGTACAAAGTATTAATTTCTCAAGTACTAATGTACCTTTACATGATAAGCTAGCATTTACAAAGAAAATGCTAGCTGCTCCCGTTAGGGGTCGCCACAGCGGATCATCTGTTTCCATTTCTTCCTGTCCTCTGCATCCTCCTCTGCCACACCAGCCACCTGCACGTCCTCCCCCACCACATCCCACCTCCCTGGCCCTCCTCCCCTCCTCCTCCCCCTCCCTGGCAGTTCCACATTCAGCATCCTTCTCCCAATATACCCAGCATCTCTCCTCCACACATGTCCAAGCCATCTCAATCTTGCCTCTCTTGCTCTGTCTCCAAACCGTCCAACTTGAGCTGTCCCTCGAATATAATCATTCCTAATCCTGTCCTTCTTTGTCACTCCCAGTGAAAATCTTAGCATCTTCAACTCTGCTACCTCCAGCTCCGCCTCCTGTATGTATGAGGCAAGTGTGACAGTGGTGAGGTGTGCAGTTGGAATGACAGATGGGTTCAAGGTGGAGGTGGGATTACATCAAGGATCAGCTCATCACCCTTTCTTATTTGCAATGGGGATGGACAGGTTGATGGACGACATCAGGCAGGAGTCTCCATGGACGATGATGTTTGCGGATGACATTGTGATCTGTAGCAAGAGTAGGGAGCAGGTTGAGGAGAGCCTGGAGAGGTGGAGGTATGCACTGGAGAGAAGAGGAATGAAAGTCAATAGGAACAAGACAGAATACCTATGCGTAAATGAGAGGGAGGACAGCAGAATGGTGAGGATGCAAAGAGTGGAGGTGACGAAGGTATTTGAGTTTAAATACTTGGGGTCAACTGTCCAACATAACGGGGAGTGCAGAAGAGAGGTGAAGAAGAGAGTGCAGGCAGGGTGGGGTGGGTGGAGAAGAGTGTCAGGAGTGATTTGTGACAGAAGGGTAGCAGCAAGAGTTAAAGGGAAGGTTTACAAGATGGTTGTGAGACCAGCTATGTTATATGGTTTGGAGACAGTGGCACTGACGAAAAGACAGGAGGTGGAGCTGGAGGAGGCAGAGATGAAGATGCTCAGATTTTCATTGGGAGTAATGAAGAAGGACAAGATTAGGAATGATTATTTTAGAGGGACATCTCAAGTTGGATGGTTTGGAAACAAAGCAGGAGAGGCAAGATTGAGATGGCTTGGACATGTGTGGAGGAGTGATGCTGGGTATATTGGGAGAAGGATGCTGAATATGGAGCTGCCAGGGAAGAGGGAAAGAGGAAGGCCAAAGAGGAGGTTTATGGATGTGGTGAGGGAAGACATGCAGATGGCTGGTATGACAGAGGAAGATGCAGAAGACAGGAAGAAATGGAAACGGATGATCCGCTGTGGCGACCCCTAACGGGAGCAGCCAAAAGTAGTAGTAGTAGTACAGTAGTAGTAGTAGTAGTAGGGATAGGACAATCCCCTTAGGTCAGGAAGAGGAATTTCTCGAACATTTAATAATTACAACAACAACAGATTTGACATGACATATTTGGAAGATATTTCAGCCAAGTCCTATTCAGCCCAATTCACTGATGGGCCAAAAAGAAAGAAAAAAGTCAGACAGCCAATCACTCCCCTCTTTGTTTTACCTCTAGGAGGCCACAAGCTAGATCCAGACTTTTCTCTCAGCTGGTTCCAAAAACAAGGAACAAGAACAAGAACGGCCTAAAATCATGATTCTTCAAGGCCTACCTTAATCCTTAAAGCGGTCTCTGGTGGCACTTTGCAGTGAATATGAATTGGCCCCCTTGCTTAAACACCATTACTATCAATGTCTGCCATTGAGTCCTGTTGTTCTTGCATTTGCTGCCTGTTGTGACTTGTGGTAATGTACATCTGCTTTGTATTTTGATTTTCATACTCTGCCTCTTTACAGTAAATACACAACTACACTGGAATTGACATGCTGTCTTGGCTATGATACAACTACCATATAGCGTGTCACAGCTGGGAGGTGCTCTCCTCATCGCATGACCTGGGCCGTTTTCCAGCCTAGGATCACTCCAACGTTATAGTATCTAGTCATTATTGTACAATTCTCAAAAAAATGCTAATGCAGGCCAATACATTTTAAAGAGCGGGAACTCATTATTTATCCTAACCTGATCCCAGTGGAAAGCAAAATGTATGGGTCCTTAAAGAAACAGTCACTTAGTAAAAGCTTTTTGAAGGTTTGTCTACAAGTGTCAGTTTACAAAGCTCTTAAAATTAGAAAATTTAATCAGAAACATTTATAAAGTAATAACAATAATAATAATACATCAATTTCATATAGCGCTTTTCTAATACTCAAATGTATGCACCAAATATTTGAATTCATTGATACTGACACTGTTATGATGGCCTGCCATCCAATACCCTGCTTTGTTGCTAGAAATTACAGTACATAAAACAGACATAGTATCATATTGAAACAAGTCAGGACCTATTTACCAATCAAAATAATATAAACAACATAATTCTTTAATTGACATTTCATTGAATTTTTGAAAGACATAGGAATATGGACAAACAAAGCAAGGAGACAAGGATAATATATACATATACAAATTAAAACCGAAAACTAAGACATTAACTAGTGAAAAAAATTAACTACCAGTAAAATATTAATAGAAAAGAGGCTGACTTGTAGTTAAGACCTGTTGAGCACATGCACAGATGTGTGTTTAGCAATAGTTTTTTTTTAAAACTCACTGATGGCCTGGCGGCCTGTCCAGGGTGTCTCCCGGCCTGCCGCCCAACGACTGCTGGAATAGACTTCAGCATCCCCGCGACCCTGAGAGCAGGATAAGCGGTTCAGATAATGGATGGAAGGATGGATGGATGAACAAAATTACACTGCTCAAAAAAATAAAGGGAACACATAAGCAATGTAATGTAGCTCCAAGTCAATCACACTTTTGAGATATCAACCTGTCCAGTTAGGAAGCAACACTGATTTGTGAATCAATTTCACCTGTTGGTAAATTGTCTAATTTCCACCTGGTGGAAATTAGACAATTTGCAAGACAACCCCTATAAAAGGAATGGATTTGCAGGTGGTGGCCACAGACCATTTGCCTGTCCTCATCTTTTCTGGCCGATCTTTGGTTAGTTTTTCATTTTGCTAGTGCCCTTGCCACTAGAAGTGGCATGAGGCGGTATCTGCAACCTACAGAAGTTGCTCAGGTAGTGCAGCTCATCCAGGATGGCACATCAATGTGTGCTGTGGCAAGAAGATTTGATGTGTCTCCCAGCACAGTGTCCAGAGCATGGAGGAGGTACCAGGAGACAGGCCAGTACACCAGGGGACGTGGAGGGGGCCGCAGGAGGACAACAACCCCGCAGCAGGACCGCTATCTGGTCCTTTGTGCAAGGAGGACAGGAGGAGCACTGCCGGAGCCCTACAAAACGACCTTCAACAGGCCACTAATGTGCAGGTTTCTGCTCAAACAGTGAGAAACAGAATGCATGAGGATGGTATGAGGGCCCGGCGTCCACAATTGGGGCCTGTGCTCACAGCCCAACACCGTGCAGCCCAATTGACCTTTGCCAGAGAACATCTTGGTTGGCAGATTCGCCATTGGCACCCTGTGCTCTTCACAGATGAGAGCAGGTTCACACTGAACACATGTGACAGACGTGAGAGAGTCTGGAGACGCTGTGGAGAACGTTCTGCTGCCTGCAACATCCTCCAGCATGACCGGTTTGGCGGTGGGTCAGTGATGGTCTGGGGAGGCATATCCTTGGAGGGCCGCACAGACCTCTACGTGCTAGCCAGAGGTACCATGACTGCCTTTAGGTACCGGGATGAGATCCTCAGACCCATTGTCAGACCATATGCTGATGCAGTGGGCCCTGGGTTCCTGCTCATGCATGACAATGCTCGTCCTCATGTGGCCAGAGTGTGTCAGCAGTTCCTGTATGTCGAGGGCATTGATGCTATGGACTGGCCTGCACGTTCCCCAGACTTGAATCCAATCGAGCACCTCTGGGACATCATGTCTCGTACCATCTGCCAACACGATGTCGCACCACAGACTGTCCAGGAGTTGACCGATGCCCTGATCCAGGTCTGGGAGGAGATCCCTCAGGAGACCATCCGTCGTCTCATCAGGAGCATGCCCAGACGTTGTAGGGAGTGCATACAGGCACGTGGAGGCCACACACACTACTGAGCCTCATTTTGAATCGTCTTGAAGAATTTCCACAGAAGTTGGATCAGCCTATGTTCTCATTTTCCACTTTGATTTTGAGTATGATTCTGAATCCAGACCTTAATGGGCTAATGATTTTGATTTCCATTGATCATTCTTAGGTTATTTTGCTCTAAACACATTCCTCTGTCTAATAAATAAAGATTTTCAGCTGAAATATTTCATTCATCGAGGTCTACACTCACTGGCCACTTTATTAGGTACACCTTGCTAGTACCGGGTTGGACCCCCTTTTGCCTTCAGAACTGCCTTAATCCTTCGTGGCATAGATTCAACAAGGTACTGGAAACATTCCTCAGAGAGTTTGGTCCATTTTGACATGATAGCATCACGCAGTTGCTGCAGATTTGTCGGCTGCACATCCATGATGCGAATCTCCCGGTCCACCACATCCCAAAGGTGCTCTATTGGATTGAGATCTGGTGACTGTGGAGGCCATTTGAGTACAGTGAACTCATTGTCATGTTCAAGAAACCAGTCTGAGATGATTCGAGCTTTATGACATGGCGCGTTGTCCTGCTGGAAGTAGCCATCAGAAGATGGGAACACTGTGGTCATAAAGGGATGGACATGGTCAGCAACAATACTCAGGTAGGCTGTGGCATTGACACGATGCTCAATTGGTACTAAGGGGCCCAAAGTGTGCCAAGAAAATATCCTCCACACCGTTACACCACCACCACCAGCCTGAACCGTTGATACAAGGCAGGATGGATCCATGCTTTCATGTTGTTGACGCCAAATTCTGACCCTACCATCTGAATGTCGCAGCAGAAATCGAGACTCATCAGACCAGGCAACGTTTTTCCAATCTTCTATTGTCCAATTTTGGTGAGCCTGTGCGAATTGTAGCCTCAGTTTCCTGTTCTTAGCTGACAGGAGTGGCACCCGGTGTGGTCTTCTGCCGCTGTAGCCCATCTGCCTCAAGGTTCGACATGTTGTGCGTTCAGAGATGCTCTTCTGCATACCTCGGTTGTAATGAGTGGTTATTTGAGTTACTGTTGCCTTTCTATCAGCTCGAACCAGTCTGGCCATTCTCCTCTGACCTCTGGCGTCAACAAGGCATTTTTGCCCACAGAACTGCCGCTCACTGGATATTTTCTCTTTTTCAGACCATTCTCTGTAAACCCTAGAGATGGTTGTGCGTGAAAATCCCAGTAGATCAGCAGTTTCTGAAATACTCAGACCAGCCCGTCTGGCACCAACAACCATGCCACGTTCAAAGTCACTTAAATCACCTTTCTTCCCCATTCTGATGCTCGGATTGAACTGCAGCAGATCGTCTTGACCATGTCTACATGCCTAAATGCATTGAGTTGCTGCCATGTGATTGGCTGATTAGAAATTTGCGTTAACGAGCAGTTGGACTGGTGTGCCTAATAAAGTGGCCGGTGAGTGTATATTGTGCTTTTAGGTGTTCCCTTTATTTTTTTGAGCAGTGTATAAGCTTTACTGTCCCAAAACAACTTTCGACTTATTTGTTTATGGCACCACTGTGTTGTCATTCATTGCCAGTTTGAATTTATCCTTGGCTTCCAGTGATCGCATTTGTAAAACCAAACTGCCGGCCTCCCCATTAACACATTAAAAGGATTGAGATCCTTTACCTAGTGGTCAAAAGTAGATTAAGTAGTAGATTATCAAGCAAATTCAAACTTCTCAGGGGTCATTCAGGATGACAGCCTTTGCTGAGAGTCATTAACAGGACAATACACTAATATTGCAGATAGCAGTAGGACATGTTGGATTAGAGTGACCACAGATTGGCATTAACGTGGATTTTGATCAGATTAGAGTAGGAGAGAACGATTCCCCTGAATCACGTTATACATGCAGCCACGTTTTTCTCCTAGTCAACATCACGGGGGATAGGAGATGGACAGGAGACAGAGACATCAAGAGGACACTGGGTATGGGTTTACCACACCCATTATGTTATAAACTACATAAATGTAGCTTGTAGATAGTGTCCATGACCTCTCAGCAAAATGTCCTCTCTATTCATTCTAGCTCTACGTATATAATCCATGTTTGTGGATTTAAGCATTCACTGAATCTGCTTTGTGGAAGTTAACATACTTTACGTCTAACGTGCCTGTTAATTACATTAGCCTACATCTCGGTTTCCGTAAGACGGCAGTCTTGTAATTGGATAGAAATGATCAAATCTCTGCACTGACGTACCTTGTACCTCAGTTAATCATCTTACAATGATCTCACCTTGGGTCCTAGCAGTACATTGATAAGTCCTTAACCTTGTTAAAAACTACGTGGCTTAATGCGCCTAAGCCTAGAAAAACTGAAGGAAGATAACCAGCGATGTCATCACATGACAAAAACAGTAACATTGCGTAGCAGAGGTCCTGCCACCACGGGGACGAGGACTAAGACTGGAAATCTGTTGGTGGCTTCCGACCATCCCAACAACTTCGTCAAACCTCCAAATGAATGGGAACCTTTGCTCTCAATCCCTCCAAACCGAAGTTTCTATCTCTGCAGTAACGATGTGCTCCTCTTAGAAAGCAAAAACAAATAGGGGACACAAAAAAGTGTGACTTAATAAAAGGAAAAATTGACCAATGTAAACCGAACTCATTCTGGAGGGCTTGTTCCATGTCGAGCTCATTGACTGGTAGACAAATAGAACACAGGCGGAAATAGGCAACACAAAGGCTAAATCAATCCAAGAGTAGCAAGTAAAAGTACTTGTCTTCCACAATCAACCTGATGGATTACTTGTGCTAGAAGTTGACTTTACCTGTTGATGTTAAACAAGTCTGCCAGGTTCAGTCTGTAAGTCCTCTCTCTCAAACGGATTTTATTGTAAAGTTTTCCTGCTAAATATATATTAAAAAAAAAAAAAAAAAAAAAAACAGCAACACAAAGACACAGAAAGGATAGAGATTGCAGGGCCTTTGTGGTGCAATTTTGGACTGATTAGATAAGTTGCTTTGTTTTTCTCACAAGCAGAGAATGTGTTGCATCATTAGAGCCCAACGTTACCTGCAGTACTAAATTATCCTATGTTTATTAGATATGTTAACTGGCTGCTACTCAATAATTTAGCCTTGTCTTGGTAAAATTTGTTTACCCCAGTGTCTAGTGGGGTAGTTTGATTTTGCATATGATTTAGAAATGGAGGGCAGCTTCGTTACTGCCCCAAATGGGCAGATAGGGTAGCCACTGCAATTTCTTTAGTTTATGCAATATACCAGCCAGCCGATTGTAAATATCATAGTTTTTTTTAGCAAACGATGACATGCAGAAATGGTAGTACTAATCAGACCTTGCTGAGCAACATTACAGTACTTTCGCCACTGGGGATCCTTATGGTCTTTGCTATTGTGTCAGGAATGTTCTGGTTGAAGCCGGGAGTACGCAGCAAAATCGCTAGTGTCAAATTAACACCCAGTGTTCATTTTCTCACCAGCAAAGTGTCTATATGCATCCACATGGTAGCGTGTTAAGTAACACTTGAAAGTGTTAAACAAAAAAGTTAACACCCAATTTGAATTGAGTCAACACTCTACATTATTAAAAATCAACACTCAACACTTAAAGGTGTTGTATTCGCAATAAACTGGTGTTAAAATAAAATGTTAAAAAGGAACATTGCTACTGCTTTTTTTAAAGACAAACACCAGTGTAGCATGAATAAAACCAAATGCAGGATTGAAAATAACTAATAGTGACACTATTGGGTGTAAATACCAATAAGACTATTTATGGGGTGTAAAATAAATGTCATCAGCGCATATGCCCCGCAAGTTGGGTGTGAGATGGAAGAGAAAGAATTATGGAGTGAGTTGGATGAAGTGGTGGAGAATGTTGCCAAGAAGGAGAGAGTGGTGATTGGAGTGGACTTACATGGGCATGTTGGTGAAGGGAACAGAGATGATGAGGAGGTGATGGTGTCAAGGTGAGAAATGTGGAAAGACAGATGGTGGTGGATTTTGTGAAAAGGACGGAAATGGCTGTGGTGAATACATATTTCAAAAAGAGGGAGGAACACAGGGTGACACACAAGAGTGGAAGAAAGTGCAGGTGGGCACAGGTAGAAGGCATGATCTGAAAGGGATTGGAGACCGCAAGGTGGTGGCAAGGGAGAATGTAGCTAGGCAGCATTGGATGGTGGTCTGTAGGATGACTTTGGAGACAAAGAAGACGAAGCGAGTGAAGGCAGAGCCAAAGATGAAATGGTGGAAGTTGAAGAAGGAAGACTGTTGTATGGAGTTCAGGGAGGAGTTAAGACAGGCACTGGGTGGAAGTGAAGAGTTAATTGCCAGATGGCTGGGCAAGCACTGCAGAAATAGTGAGGGAGACAGCTAGGAAGGTAATTGGTGTGTCATCAGGACAGAGGAAGGTTGACAAGGAGACTTGGTGGTGGAATGAGGAAGTACAACCAAGTATACAGAGGAAGAGGTTGGCAAAGAAGTGGGATAGTCAGAGAGATGAAGAAAGTAGACAGCAGTACAAGGAGATGCAGCATAAAGCGAAGAGAAAGGTGGCAAAGAAAAGGGTATATGGTGAGTTGTATCACAGGTTTGACACTAAGGAAGGAGAAAAGGACTTGTACCAATTGGCTAGACAGAGGGACCAAGCTGCGAAGGATGTGCAGCAGGTTAGGGAAATCAAGGATAGAGATGGAAATATGCTGATGTGACCGGTGTACTTTTTCATTGCGTTGTGTAGGAAAGACAGGACAACTTCTCTCAATAATGGGATCTGTATTCTCTTTCTACATGTCCAAAGCGGGAAAGAGGCAGAAGTCAGGGGAAACATACGTTTTGGAGCTACTAACAGGAAATGGGGTCACAACAGGGAGGGGCTACTATAAGCGTTTCCACATGATATAATAAAATAAAATAACAATGTTGGCAATGAAAATAATAATAATAATAATAATCATGTGGTGATACTTTGTGTAATTATATGACATTTTTTTGTTATGACGTTTTTAACCATGCTACACTGACAAGCGAGGAGAGTGTGCTGAGAAGGTGGAAGGAGTACTTTGAGGGGCTAATGAATGAAGAAAATGAGAGAGAGAGAAGGCTGGATGATGTAGGGTTAGTGAATCAGGAAGTGCGGTGGATTAGCAAGGAGGAAGTGAGGGCAGTTATGAAGAGCATGAAGAGTGGAAAGGCAGTTGGTCCTGATGACATACCTGTTGAGGCATGGAGATGTTTAGGAGAGATGGCAGTGGAGTTTTTAACTACATTGTTTAACAAAATCTTGGAAAGTGAGAGGATGCCTGAGGAGTGGAGAAGAAGCATACTGGTACCGATTTTCAAGAATAAGGGTGATGTGCAGAACTGTAGCAGCTACAGAGGTATAAAGTTGATCAGCCACAGCATTGTAATGTTTACGGACAGGTTCAACATTACAGAGATTAATATCTACATCAGTGACGTATTACCATCATGTGCAGTCATAAATTACGTGAGGCAGACCCGCGAAATCAGTTTGTCAGACAGTAGTTCACAGTAAGGCTGTATGCATTAAACCTGTGCTTCTCCAGTAAAGTTCCGCGTTTGTTTAATAAGTTGTCTGCCTATTTGTATTACACACGAGAACATCACATTGGTGATGAGGACAAAAGGACGACAAAACGATGACGAATGACACACTCTGCATGCAAGTACAGAGTTGTTGCCCACCTGAACCTGGCCATCCACTGAATGTCTGTAGATATTTTTAAATATTTTGTACTCCAGCTCTTTTTTTTAACTTATTTTAGCTTTTGGTCTTCATGTGTGTATATCTTATACTGTGTTTGCTGTGTTTGTCTGTCTGTCTTGCACTGTTTGGTGAAGCCACAGCCCTCATTTCATTTTTAACATGTGCCTGCACATTGTTTTTAATGACAATACATTAAAAGGAATTGAATTTAGCAAAAAAAAAAATGTCCGAATCCCAAAATTGAAAACCGAATACCTACCCAACAAACAAATATCCGGGATAGCCGAATATTCGGGTCCAGCCCTATAAAAAAAAGAAAAAAATGTTTAAATCGACTCAAATTGTGACTAAAATTGAAAGTCAAATCAAATCATGGATTTGGAGAATGGTGACACCCCTAAAAGTAATCGTAGCCGTCATCCATCATTGGTATTCGTACCCATTTCAGGACTCCTTTGCACTCTACATGAACCAGCATTTATTTGGGATAAAGCATAAATCTCATTCTTAGTCATCTGAACAGGACTCCATTGAAAATTTCAGCAAACGTCTTAAAGAAAGAAAAAAAAGAGTTCAAATGTGAGGAAATTATGAATGGTATAGTGTAATTTGAGCTGACCTCCCTTCAATTTTCTATTATGTAAACGGTTTTATCATATTAGTGTTGTATAACGGGTTACCCACAAGTAAAGTGCGGTAGCCAGTTTGATACAAGGTCAAGAGTTGTACAGAAGTGTGGGGTTTTGCTGGGAAGTAAATGTGTTAACAGCAACCTCAGTCTCTGCCCCGTTATTATCGAGAATAACATAACATGGTGTCAGAATGAAGCTGGAAAAAGTTATCTGAAGTCACACGAGGGGAGACGATAGATGCGCCGCCATAAGAGCTGAGAGGGGGAAAAAACACCGCTCTGCACGTCCTCCCATGTGAAGAGTTGCTAATCGAGCTGAACAAGCTAGCGATGTCACCGAGGCAAGGCAGAAAAGATGAGCCAGCCAGGACAAGCAGCAGCAGCAGCTGCGTGCAATTGACTCCACCATGCAAGTTTAATTTTAATAACGCAAGCGAATGGCCAAAGTGGATACGACGTTTCAAGGGCTTCAGAATAGCGTCAAGCCTGGATAAACGGACACAAGAATATCAAGCACAGACATTGACGTACACTCTATGGGAAGAAGTCGAGGACATTTTGAATGTCTTGCCCTTAAGTCATGATCAGCGAGGAACTAAAGCAGCAGCAGCCGATACTTCGGGGCAGCATAAGTGAGAGACAGTCAGAGAACTTAGATACAATAAGTGCAAGGCCACAGACCCAAAGAGGTACAAAAGGGCAAAAATACAGCTCACAATCAGCTGTGATTGTGAAATCACAGCTGATTGTGAGGCTGATTTCTCAATTTTACATAAAAATTGAGAAATCAGCCTCAATTTTAAATTAAAGCTGAGCAAATCAGTTGTGAACAAGATGCAAACGAATTGCCAAATCCCTTGGCTAGTTCTGTTTTGCTTCATAATGGGACACAGTCATGCAGACAAATGTTTGGAATCGAAGTCATTCTTAGTATCTGGACATATTTCTAGTATCCATCCATTATCCAAACCGCTTATCTGGCTGTCAGGGTCGCGGGGATGCTGGAGCCCATCCTAGCAGTCATTGAGCAGCAGGCAGGGAGACACCCTGGACAAGCCGCCAGGCCTACTTCTCTAATATCTACTGCCCCACAAATGGGGTAAACTGTCCAGGTCCTACACATTAATCTTCAAAATGACTTGCAGAGACAATGAGAGTCAAAGGGCTGACAGCAGGGTATAGTCTTATAAAGGAACTTTGTGGCAGATCTGTGCCACAGACGGGTCTCTCTGGCACAGAGATGGTATTAGATTAATGGTATTAGAGATTAAAACCACTTAAAAAACAAGGAATGTCTGTCCACTGTTCTGCTTTCTCCCAATCTCTGGTTTATCCTTGATTGAGATGCAGCCACATTTCAACCTGTTTCCAGCCAGCAAGGCTGACTCGAGACAGGTGCAACCGCAATCCACTCTGCCACAAACCTAAGTCCCAGCCAATCTAGACCCATTAGTCTCCATTTGCACCGTCTGTTCTTAGACCAAGAGATGCTAACATACTTTACGACAATATTTAACCTGGGAAAGAAGATTTGGCAACTGGGAGAAAACTGAGTGAGTAGCATTTAGTAGGTTAAACATGGGGAGGGTCCTGGTTTCAGTTCCTGCCCTCCTGTGTGGAGTTTGCATGTTCTCCTTGACCATGTTTGTGCTCATTATCTCCCGCAGCCCCCAAAGACATGCATGTTAGGTGAATTACCCATAAGTCAGTGCCTGCGGGGATAGCCAACCTACCAACACTGACTTTGTTGAAGCAGGTATCGACAATGGAGGGTCCTTCCGCAGGGCAAGTGAATGGATTCCTTTTCCCCGAAGATTCAGTTATCGCATTGTTGGATTTTTATTTCACTTGTAGAAACAGAGAATACATGCTTTACAACTTCATTGATTTCCTACAACAGCTTTTCTGACATTTCTTAAGAGTGACTGAAAAATATCTCTTTTTACTCATTTGTGCATCTGTGCACGACACTTGCATGAACTGCTTATTATAAAAGTAAAAAGGCACAAAAGGTATAAAAGGCAGAACTGACAGAGACGTGAAGAGGGGTGGTGATGTACAGACAGTGAGACAAAGAACACCGCGCGGAGGTTAAAGGAAGGGAAGGTCATGTGGACAGGGATTTGTGGAGTAATAAGAAAAAGGTGAAAGGACAAAGGAAAGTATGATACAGGGAATAAGAGAGAAAAATAGAGAGTTTTGTTTTGAGCGATCTGGAGGAGAGTGAGTTTCCACTGCCAAAAAAGCCAGCGAGCGCTCCTGTTGATCAAAGCTCGTCTCTCTCTCACGATCGCTCTCCATCTCTCCTCTCAACTTCCCTTCACGTCTCTTTTGACAGCATTACCAAATCCCCACGAGAAAGAGTTGGAGAAGCCAATCTAATATTCTGTGTAATCTGCTGATGGAGAGAGAGAGGGAGAGAGAGGATAAAACTTTTCATAAACTGACATCTAACCATACATTTCTGACAACTTTGACTATGTCTCTCCTTAGTCATTAAATAATCACACCAACACTAAATCCATGCATAGACACACACACACACACACACACACACACACACGCACACACGTACGCACAAGCTCACTTGGAACCTCTCAAAAGCATATGATGTAACGATGAATCCAGGCCATCCCTCCTTCGCAAGTCTGAATTTTTTGAGTTATAAAGTTAATTTTTGTCTGGCTCTGTTGAAGACGTTCAGTCCAACATCCAGTTGATGCTGACCCTGGCAAGGATGCTGACTTCGACCGAAAGAAATTTCACATCCTCAGAGAGGCAAATTATGTTGCAGAGCAGAATACACACACAAACGCACACAAGTACACACACACAAAATGCAAAACATGTATATACACACAAAACGATATAACAACAGCAAGCAATTACATGTCTAAATGATACTGTTCAAAATTGATTGTGCAAGAGTTCAGGTCCAAAGTAACAGTTCAGTACCACAGATTTTGATTACTTTGTTAGTAAATCACATGGACTGGGGTCACAATGTCAAAGGTCAGGGAATGTGAAAATGCTTCTTCTCTCCATCATACAGCACATACTGCATTTATCCTTTGTGAAAGCCTGAGGATCTTCTGTTGACTTGGTTGCATCATAAAATTCTCTTACCCTATATTGGAAATGCTGAGCTACTAACCTTGATGCTGAAATCACCCTTTTCCGTATTTAGGTGTTTACTTGACCAGCTGGCAATTATCCAGCCAAAGTGGAAAAAATAAAACACAAATTGCATGGGCATGTTCACATGCTCTCTCTTGGACATGCATGCACACAAAGATTTATAACAATATTTTATAATATATAATAGATAGCACAAGAGCCCTGTCCAAGGTCATTTCAATTATAAGAATTGTGCATCAATTGCACTTACACTGGGTCACGATGTTAGCAACCCCAGAATGGAGGCATGTGCACTTTGTCTCTCTCATACAAACACACATGCACACATGCATTCATGTATGCACACTGTGAAGACACACAAACACACGCTGTGAAGTAACTATACTGCAATTTGCTTGTGTGAGCATGATATATGATGAGATTCTGTACTTACTAAAATACTTTAGGGTATTGCACACCATTCATGCATGATCAATTCATGATCTATGAAATGAGGCCACCCAGTGAATCTAATCTGCATATATATGGAAGCTAATATGCCATTTTGATGTGACTAAAGTTAGTTTGAGCCATGGAAGATTTCCAGGGGTCTCCAGGGATCTAAAGATCTGTGTCTTCCAACTGAATTTACAATGGTCTCCTACATGTACTGTATGGCTTTACCAAAGGCTCATCACCAAAGGCCTCTTAGTGACAGCTAAATTCAACATGCTGTAACTTTAATTATTCCCTCTATTTATGTGCAAATAGGTATATAGGAGCTACAGTTTTCTTTGGTACATTTCCTTCCCATGACCACTTGAAGTATAGGACAACAAAAAGACTCAACGCCAAAGTGAAAACCTTCATCAGTCAGGTCTTAAGGACTGACAGTCTTGTGGCTTTTAGGACACTCAATGGCGATCAAGTCACATTAAGAGGATTTACAGGTATTTTTTTAGTGTTCTATGAGGGTTTTTTTTAGATCTAATTAGATCATTTTAATTAATTAGGTCGACGTCCACAGCTTGGTTACAGGAAGATAAAACAGTCTCCACACTGTTCTAAGGAAAGACGCAACTCGGTCTACAAAATATTACATGTTGGAATTCCTCAAATGTCCACTGGGGGTGTTGTGGATTACAGGGGCCAGAGAGGTCATGCTTGCACTGATGTACTATATTCTGTAATTGAGTTCATAGTCACACAAGGTCTAAATCCTGCTTCAGCTAGAGATCACATGACCTTGACCCATTTATTTCACATTAATTATCTAATACTATGATTAGTACCAGGAGATAATTAATTAATTCTAAAATAAACCAAAACCTCTGTACGGTAATGTCCCAAGAGCTTTTTTCTTATTTTCACCCAAAATCAGAGGAGGAATTTTAAATGTAGCTCTAAAATTTGATTAACTGCAGATTGATAACCAACAAACATAGAACCAAACCAAATCACTTTGAGCATATATGCACATGACATTGCAAATACAGATATATATATATCAACACAGATACATTCCACTCCTCATTAGTTGAGCACTTATAACACCATTGACGGTTTCGGGAAAAAAACGCTATATACACACACACATATATATATATATATATATATATATATATATATATATATATATATAGTGGGGAGAACAAGTATTTGACACACTGCCGATTTTGCAGGTTTTCCCACTTACAAAGCATGTAGAGGTCTGTAATTTTTATCATAGGTACACTTCAACTGTGAGAAACGGAATCTAAAACAAAAATCCAGAAAATCACATTGTATGATTTTTAAATAATTAATTTGCATTTTATTGCATGAAATAAGTATTTGATCACCTACCAACCAGTAAGAATTCCAGCTTACTGGTTGGCTCTCACAGACCTGTTAGTTTTTCTTTAAGAAGCCCTCCTGTTCTCCACTCATTACCTGTATTAACTGCACCTGTTTGAACTCATTAACTGTATAAAAGACACCTGTCCACACACTCAATCAATCAGACTCCAACCTCTCCACAATGGCCAAGACCAGAGAGCTGTCTAAGGACATCAGGGACAAAATTGCAGACCTGCACAAGGCTGGGATGGACTACAGGACAATAGGCAAGCAGCTTGGTGAGAAGGCAACAACTGTTGGCGCAATTATTAGAAAATGGAAGTTCAAGATGACGGTCAATCTCCCTCGGTCTGGGGCTCCATGCAAGATCTCACCTCGTGGGGCATCAATGATCATGAGAAAGGTGAGGGATCAGCCCAGAACTACACGGCAGGACCTGGTCAATGACCTGAAGAGAGCTGGGACCACAGTCTCAAAGAAAACCATTAATAACACATGACGCCGTCATGGATTAAAATCCTACAGCGCATGCAAGGTCCACCTGCTCAAGCCAGCGCATGTCCAGGCCCGTCTGAAGTTTGCCAATGACCATCTGGATGATCCAGAGGAGGAATGGGAGAAGGTCATGTGGTCTGATGAGACCAAAATAGAGCTTTTTGGTATAAACTCCACTCGCCATGTTTGGAGGAAGAAGAAGGATGAGTACAACCCCAAGGACACTATCCCAACCATGAAGCATGGAGGTGGAAACATCATTCTTTGGGGATGCTTTTCTGCAAAGGGGACCGGACGACTGCACCGTATTGAGGGGAGGATGGATGGGGCCATGTATCGCAAGATCTTGGCCAACAACCTCCTTCCCTCAATAAGAGCATTGAAGATGGGTCGTGGCTGGGTCTTCCAGCATGACAACGACCCGAAACACACAGCCAGGGCAACTAAGCAGTGGCTCCGTAAGAAGCACCAAGGTCCTGGAGTGGCCTAGCCAGTCTCCAGACCTGAACCCAATAGAAAATCTTTGGAGGGGGATGAAAGTCCGTGTTGCCCAGCGTCAGCCCCGAAATCTGAAGGATCTGGAGAAGATCTGTATGGAGGAGTGGGCCAAAATCCCTGCTGCAGTGTGTGCAAACCGGGTCAAGAACTACAGGAAACATCTGATCTCTGTAATTGCAAACAAAGGTTTCTTTACCAAATATTAAGTTCTGTTTTTCTGATGTATCAAATACTTATGTCATGCAATAAAAAGCAAATTAATTACTTAAAAATCATACAATGTGATTTTCTGGATTTTTGTTTTAGATTCCATCTCTCACAGTTGAAGTGTACCTATGATAAAAATTACAGACCTCTACATGCTTTGTAAGTGGGAAAACCTGCAAAATCGGCAGTGTATCAAATACTTGTTCTCCCCACTGTATGTCTGTGTGTGTGTGTGTGTGTGTGTGTGTGTGTGTGTGTGTGTGTGTGTGTGTGTGTGTGTGTGTGTGTGTGTGTGTGTGTGTGTGTGTGTGTGTGTGTGTGTGTGTGTGTGTGTGTGTGTGTGTGTGTGTGTGTGTGTGTGTGTGTGTGTGTGTGTGTGTGTATATATATAACTTTGTTAAAAGAAACACTCAACAGTAGGGACAGTGTTCAACAAATAAGGAGAAAAATAATCCAGTTAATCAAGTAAATGTTCGATGAGACAGTACAAGCCTGTTTCATGCTGATGATTGCTTATAGCATGAAACAGGCTTGTACTGTCTCATCGAACATTTACTTGACTAACTGGATATTATATATATATATGCCACACACACACACAACCCCAATTCCAAAAAAGTTGGGACAGTATGGAAAATGCTAATGAAAAGGAAAAGGAGTGATTTGTAAATTTGATTAAGCCTGTACTAGATTGAAAAAATGACAAAACATTATTTTGATGTTTTACCTTTGTGAATTTGTCTTTTTGAAAATATACACTCATTTCAAATCCGATGATTGCATCATGCTCCAAAAGGTTGGGACAGTCGAGTGTTTACCACTGTGTAACATCACCGCTTCTTTCAATTCCTTATCAATTCACTTATTAAGCACTTATTAAGCATAATGCGCCACGCGTTCTCAATCGGCGACAGGTCAGGACTGCAGGCAGGCTGATCTCCGCACTCTGTTTACGCAGCCATGCACTTGTTATCTGGGCAGTATGTGGTTTAGCGTTGTCCTGCTGAAAAATGCAGGGGCGTCCCTGGAAAAGACTAAGTCTGGAGGGAAGCATATGCTGCTCCTAAATTTGTACATATCTTTCTGCATTAATGATTCCCTCACAGATGTGCAAGTTACCCGTGCCATGGGCACTGACACACCCCCATACCATGACAGACGCTGGCTTTTGGACCTGACGCCGATAACAGCTTGGATGGTCCTTTTCCTCTTTGGCCTGGAGAACACGACAGCTGTTTTTTCCAAAAACTATCTGAAATGTTGACTCGTCGGACCACAAAACACGATTCCACTGGGCTCTTTTCCAAGTCAGATGAGGCACTAGAGCTTACGTGTGCTAATGGCTGTAGTTATAGATGCCAGACTCAGCCTCCTCTGAGTGGGACCAAAGAGGCAGGAAACCTGCTTTTGGCAGCATCAGTTTTCTTCAGTGGCATCCATTTTGCTAAATTTGAAGGGTTCTGTAGTAACATGAACCTCAAAACAATGTGAAGACACTATCACAACACAGAGGAATAAGTAAGTTTCCTTTTATTGGAAAAACATGAACCAAAGAGCAAAGTGCAACGTTAACTACCATGAAATCACAAGAAGCAGAAGTTGTGCTCTGTGGAGATGGCAGCTGATGTAAATATGTTGTGTAGTGTGATGCTTCAGCCAAATACTGCATGCACACTTTTTTAGATATGCAGAGTCAAAAGGTTGTTGACTTCAAGGCCTGCACCCAAGTTTCGAGCTCTAATACCATGGAAATCAAAGTTTTTAAGGAAGCTCTTAAAACCACAGAAGAAAATGAAGTGAAGGTCTCTACCATCTCCACTGACAGACATCCACAAACTGTTAAAGAAATGAGGGTCTGTAATCCAGATAAAGCACTGCTAATTTAATAACTAATGTGTGGCAAAAGCAGTGTCAAAAAACTGGTCACTGCAGCTAAGAGGAGGGAATGTGAAGGCCTGGGAGAGTGGATTCCATCCATTATAAATTATTTGTGGCGGAGTACACAAACCTTTGACGGTGACACTGAGGTGTTGAAAGAGAAGTATCAGTAATACACCATGTTACCAACCGACATGACTGGCCAGGGAACAGGGACTATCACTGATACACTCATGAACCCACTGATGAGACGAGCCAGAGAAGTAAGCTTTGGTTAAGGCCACGATGTGAAGCCCAAAAAGCACCTGTGAAGACTGTGAAAGACAAGCGGCTGGATCATCTGACGAAGTGCATCCACATCACAACACTAGAAGTATATGTTCAAATATAGAAGTCTTACAAACAGTTTCACCTTAATATAATGTGGTGTTGGTTTTTTTTTGGATCAAGATCTTTTTATTTTTATTTTCATATTATATCACCAGTCCAAACAAGTCCAACAGAACAGAAAAAAACTTAACCAATTCACCCACCCCCCCAAATACCAGACATGCACATATAAACATTTGTATAGCCAGACATCCATAAAACGAAAACAAATAACACAAGTAAAATGAAATTATATTAAAAAAAAAGGAAAAGAAGGGTTACATTGTCATGCTGTCAGCTTCCATTATCCTCAACAAAGGTTAAAAAAGGCTGCCAAATACTAGGACCCTCTGACAGTATATCTAATCTTCTCCAGTTTAAGATGGTACATGACTTCCCTGATCCAATGACTACTATATGTCAGTGGTATTGGGTCTTTCCATTTAAATGGTATCAGTCTCCTGGCCAAAAGAGAGCAGAAGGCCAACATCCTGATTTCCCATCTACTAAGAGGGGTGTTCACTGGGGGCCACACCAAACAGTGCACTGAATGGAGATGGTGCTACTGCTTTCCCAAATATCTTGGAGAAGGTCTCAAAGATGGTTTGCCAGAATGTGTAAAGCTCTGAACATGTCCAAAACATGTGCAGCAGAGTGGCTGCAGCCTGCCTGCATCGATCATATGTGGGATCTATGTCAGCTTTGATCTTAGAAAGTCTGACTTTAGACCAGTGCAGACGGTGTACAATTTTGAATTGAATAACAGCATGCCCAAGACATATGAAAGAGGAGAAAATTCCCTGTATTATTTTATGCCAAGTTTTTTCTGGGTTTTGGTTTTTCTAAATCTGTTTCCCATTTATTTTTAAAGAGGTCTAAAGGCGTCAAATTGTATGTGTATAGTAGTGTGTAAATCATACTTACAGCCTGTTTTTTGACTGGTTTACATTCAAAAATTGAATCTAACAAAGACGTGGGGGGGCATGATGGAAAGCAATCGAAGTTTGAGGCTACAAAGTTCTGGAGTTGTATATATATCACATTTCTGCACTAACTGTTCAAAGGACGTAAAATTGCAGTCATTATAGAGATCAGACAGTGAGACCATACCCCTTCTGGACCAAGTATCAAGAGCCTCATCCATTACTAATGGGACAAATGTGTTTTTTTGCAATTGGCGCCGCCTGCTATAGGCCTCAAACGGAAAAGGATATTCTAAACTGATCCCGGATTTTAACTGAGGGTACAACTATCGGATTAGAAGTGAAGCTAGAAATAGACTGTGTGAATGGCAGTTTAGAGAACAATAAGGCTGCTAGAGAAGTGGACCCAACGGATGCCTCCTCCAGAATTGTCCATCCGGAGACAGTGGCATCATTGCTCATCCAGTATAGCAATGCTCTCATGTTGGCCGCCCAGTACATGAAGTTTGTGACTGTGTCTAACCAGACACAGACACAAAAATGGGCATTGTAGCAGATGCTGAAGATTTCATGAATGGGAAATAGGCTGAATTAGTACAGTGTTACCTCCTTCAGTGAAAGATAGTGGTAAATCTTGACCAAAATCAACTTTATTTTTTATCGAAAAAAGTTAAAGAATGCCACTTTAATTGTTCAAATCCAGGGCAGACGATAAGTTACAATGCAGCTTCAAGTTTTCATTGCCAATCATTTCTAAATCTCTCATTCTTTTTTTTTTTACAGGCGTGATGGCTTTACACCAAGCCCCTGCTCAAGGGTGTGCAGTTGGCATTTTCCAAATGGCAAAGCTGCTGGCCCATCACGTTTTGCTTGGAACGAGGGGAAGACTTTCCCAGGCCACCTCAGCCTTCCACACAAGAAGAGAAAAACAGTACCACTCCCTCCCAGTGGTGAAGAAGGGACAAATGAACTTGAATTACAAAATTCTGACATTGCAACCGCAGAGCCCCCTAGTACTTCAGACAACCCAACCGCAGAGACCCCTAGTACTTCAGACAACCCAACCGCAGACACCCCTAGTACTTCAGACAACCCAACCGCAGACACCCCTAGTACTTCAGACAACCCAACCGCAGACACCCCTAATACTTCAGACAACCCAACCGCAGACACCCCTGGTACTTCAGACAACCCAACCGCAGACACCCCTAGTACTTCAGACAACCCAACCGCAGACACCCCTAGTACTTCAGACAACCCAACCGCAGACACCCCTGGTACTTCAGACAACCCAACCGCAGACACCCCTAGTACTTCAGACAACCCAACCGCAGACACCCCTCGTACTTCAGACAACCCTTTTAACAGTGTTGCGCTGCTAGAGATAGAGGTTGACATGTTGAGAAGAGAGAATGAAAAATTGAAAAGAGAATTGGAGAAACAAAAACAGACCTTTTCCTTCAGCCAAATATCTTCCAATCGTATCCAAGTAAAATATTTCACTGGCTTACCAGATGTTGCTACCGTCCTGGTTTTGGAAGCACTCTTATCTAAGTTTGAGCTACAATATCATTCGAATTGGACAGTCCAGTCTATGCCACTAGTCGATCAGTTGCTACTGACTTTGATGAAGCTCAAACTTAATTCTGGTCATGAAGACCTTGCAACCAGGTTTAATTGCAGTACAGCCACAGTTACCAACATTTTTATCACCATTGTCAGTGCCCTGTATGACATTTTATATGTTGGTATGCTTGAGAACAACATCCCCTCCATAGAGAAGAACCAGGCATCGTTGCCAGAGTGTTTCCGTCCGTTTCCTAACTGTAGGATTGTGCTCGATTGCACAGAGTTAGCAGTCTCCAGGACAGAGAGGCTTGACAAACAGAATCATTTATGGAGCCAGTACAAAAAACGGACCACACAACACACAAAGCCTTAATAGGTGTGGCTCCTAATGGAGTGATAACATTTGTCAGTGACTATTATGGTGGAAGTGCCTCAGACAAGGCTATTACATTAGATTCTGGAGTTCTCAATCATCTACGCCCAGGAGACATGGTGATGGCAGATAAAGGCTTCACAATCCGGGACATCTTGCCAGAAGGGGTTTCACTCAACATCCCGTCTTTCCTTGTTAATGGACAGTTCACACAAGAAGAAGTTAAGAAAAACAAACTCATATCCAGTGCTAGGATCCATGCGGAGCACTCCATTCAGAGGTTGAAATTGTTCAACATTTTGGACAATATCCCATATCAGTTCACTAAAAACATAAACAAAATACTGAAAGTGTGCGTGTGTCTTACCAACCTACAAACACCAATTCTTCGGGAAATAGCATGAAATGACTTGAATAAATGTAAGCAGAATCAGATTCATGTATTTATACTTTTAATAAAGTAATACTGAATTAAGAACACTGCTTGATTTTTTTAATCAAAACACATTTGTAACAAAATGCATAGTGCAAAAACTAATGTCACTGTAAAAAGTATAAAGTGCAAAACATCAACATTGGTAACAAAATGCATAGTGCAAAAACTACTGTCAACGTAAAATGTATAAAGTGCAAAACATCAACATTGGTAACAAAATGCATAGTGCAAAAACTACTGTCAACGTAAAGAAGAGGATCACCATATGATGAATACAACATTTAAATATGCAAATTTGCAATGAGATTTACCGTGTGCAATGAAATGTGTTGTGTGTGTTCCGAATAGTGTTGTAGTGGGGTATAATAGTGTAGTCATCCTGCCAGTGCTGAAAGACCCTTAGGTCCAGTTCCTCATTCATGTCCCTAGGGTCTCTACAGAATTTTTGGTAGGAAAATATCCTTGTAAAATGTTTCCAGAACATCTATGTTACGTGCCCATGTTGGGTCTTTCAGCACTGGCAGGATGACGAGATCAGAAAGGGTCCATACAACCAGGTGGCAAGTGCTGGCTCCAGTCAGCTGTAGGTTGCCCTGGATCTGATGCCAGTATGGATGTGTTGGCCGTAGTGTCAGGGAACCAGACTCTCCATCCAGCTGCAGAAAGAAGTCCCCTTTCTCTGCTGCTGCCTGTCGGACTGTCAGGTTTTTCACTGACCAGGGACATTTGACCTAGAGGTGAGTATTATGAAAAACATCACAATTTATTGTGTAAAGGCAAGCAGTGGACCAAGGTACTTAAAAAAGAAGATAAGTCAGCTCCTCCCCCGTGTCACGTGATCAGCCGTTCCCCCGCCCACTACGGCCACTTTCCTCTCTTTAAACATGGGAGGGATAGGAGAGATGCTCTTAAAACCAACATTGCCATGCCATGGTAGTCCTGATCGAGAAACGGCTCAGCAAAATCAAAGAAAATAGCTTGCATGATGTGCTCTTGTAATCGTTTTCAGAATATCTGCGTTGGTTTGGCTACAGTCATGGCTTTTAGACAGCGGATACCTTTCTCAGCCGGGAGGACATGAGAAGTATGGAGCTATGCAGCCAGCATCCTCCCCGCCGAGAAAGGTATCCAGTAGTCTAAAAGCTAAGACTGTAGCCAAACCAACGCAGATATTCTGAAAACGATTACAAGAGCACATCATGCAAGCGAATTTTCTTTGATTTTGCCGAGCCGTTTCTCGATTGGGACTACCATGGCATGGCAATGTTGGTTTTAAGAGCAAACTGACAAACTGTTGTTTTTATGCAAATATTCACTTTGATGGCTGCAACACGTTCCGGAAAACTTGGGACAGGAGGGGGGGACAGGCGCATGTCTAGTCTACAGATGTGTTACATCACTTTCTCCCGACAAACCGCACTTTGAATCAAAGACACTATAATCTGTCTTCCAACCAAGGTCTGTGCTAATCGGCCCCATATTTTTTGCAGAATTGTGGTAACAAGAAGGAATGAATGCTTCCTAACAAGAAAGAATGAATGTCGTCATGTTTGGGCATCCTGGACGAGTTATGAAAGTGACATGTGCACAAAAATTGAAAACCTTATCGTTACGACCATCCTGCAGCTGTCCACCAAGTTTGGTCCAGAGCGATCAAGTAGTTAAGCAGTTGAAGGTAACACAAAAAGTAAAAGCCATTTACAGTCTGCTGGCATGGCGCGTCAGTAAGACATTTTGCTTGGGACGCCACAGACCCGGGTTCGATACCCGGTCGAAGCATAAACCCCAAGTAGCGGTTGGCGGCGACCCCAGTTGGGGCCGTTCGGCCAGCTTTACCGCTGGTCTCTTCTCTATATCCCCCCTTTCAACTCTGTCCTTTCTCTCTACAATAAAGGCAAAATGCCTAAAAAGAACAAAGTTAAAAAAAAAAGCCATTTAGAGTCTCGCTGCCCAATACAATTGCCTGCTGCAATTCTGGGTGCAAGGCTTTTCCTTTTTTTGTGACCTTCCAACTGCTTTTAACTACTTGACCGATCTGAACCAAACTTGGTGGACAGCTGCAGGATGGTTTTAACAATAAGGTTTTCATTTTTTGTGCTCATGTGACTTTCATAACTCATCCAGGATGCCCAAGCATGACGACCCCCTACCATTTTCCCGTTTGGCCAGCTTTACCGCTGGTCTCTACTCTATATCCCCCCCTTTCAACTCTATCCTATCTCTCTACAAATAAAGGCAAATGCCCGAAAAGAACAAAGTTAAAAAAAAAAACTTGTCTTTGCACTGTACCCAATTGAATACAGGTTGAAAAAGATTAGCAAATAGATGTATTCAGCTTTTATTTACATTTTATACAACGTCCCAACTTTTACATCACTTGTACATCACCATCGGAGAATGAAGTATAAAGTTCTCACTGAGCAGTTAGTTACAATGATCAAGTCAAGTGGATGACAGTGTTCACATAGACTATAACAATTATACAATGGTGAACAATATCATACTTATCTTTATAGTTATTGGCCCCCGGTGAGATTTGAAATTAGGGTGGTTCATTATCTCTGTTTCAGTTTTATTTTTTGATTAATTGCCTAGTACAGTGGTTCTCAACCTTTTTACACCAAGTGTCTCTCTAAGTAACACCATAATGGTAAAATACAGGGTAGAGACTCCTGAGTACCACCAGTGGTACATGTACCACAGGTTGAGAACCACTGGCCTAGTATAATGTATATTGACTAAATATAACTGTACCTCAATAATGCACTCGTCAGACACTGTCCCATCTGGAGATGCACCCAACAGGCCACTGTTCGACAGGAAGACCCCCCTCTCCTGGACGACCAGACCGGTTATCTTGGTGTAGTCCTGCTTTGCCGTGGCTTCATGAGTGATTCCCCAGTCACAGGCCTTGAGAAAGTGAGTGGGAAAAACATACCACTCAATTCATAATCGTTAGAGCAGGGTTTCCCAAAAGTGGGTGCGTTGATGCCAAGGCAATCTCTCCCATCAGGCGCCCGTTCAGACCAGAGGGAGGCAGTATAGTACACATGATTTTGCATGCCTTTGTGAAATGGGGGCCTATGCAGGAAACCCCTGGGGGCACGGGGAGACCATGCAAACTCCACACAGAAAGGCCCTTTCACCGACCCCACCCAAGGTGTGGGCAGCGATGACATGGAGGAGTGAACACGTCACACAGTGCCCACAAGGTCCTCTGCGGGTATCGATCCCACCACCTTCTCGCTGTGAGGCGACAGTGTTCCCATTTTGCCACCGTGCCCCCTGATACAACGACGTCTTAAGTTGAAATCATTATTACAGCATAACTTACTTTAGAACCTTCTTTGAAGTTGTACTGGCCAAGCAGGGTTTTGAACAAGGACGGTGGGTACCGGTTGCGCTTGACTGCAGCCAAGACCAAACCAAAGCTGCTGGCGGTGATTCGCTTCTTGCGATAAGCCATCCTGTTATAAAGACATCCAAAAGATACAGCTCACATAGACAAGCATCCTATGTCTATGCTGTATTATAAACATTAGGTGCTCATACCACTGGATTGAAATAGTCATTCATAAATGTTCAATGCTTTAACATGAACTACAATACTTTATTAATGGACCAGTGGTATTTATAACAAGGGGGAGACATAGATAATCTACTCCTAAGGAGAGAACTATGGGGGATTGACTTTCTAGGTACTATGACACCAAGGGGTGACATATGAGGACTTTGATTTTAGACCCTATCTCTACAGTCATTAACAGAAGTCTTGTGGCCACGGCACTTCGGTCAGGTAATGCACCACTTCTCCCAGAAAATTGTTACAATTACAAATTCTTTGGTATTCACGTATTCCTTTACTTTGTTTGCATTGGACCAACACAAAAAACCTGGAGAAAACCCCCCAAATCTGACATATTTCCACATCCAAACTCCACACTCCAAGAATGGGCTAGACAAAAGTTGTGTCGCCCCATTCACTCACATGTGAAAAAAATTGTGAAAAAATGCATGGAGACCTCCCCCTTCCCCCAAACAACCCCTCCAATCCCCTCCAACCCCCGATGGTTGAAGTCTGAATTGCTGGGAAGGAAAACGGGGACGGACAGGCTTTGTCGGTCTGTCCGACCAAAGAATTTGTAATTGTAACAATTTTCTGGGAGAAGTGCATTACCTGACAGAAGTGCAGGGGCGACAAGACTTCTGTCAAGGACTGTAATCTTGACATTGATTTGATCTAGGAATCCAGTTTCCTTCTTCTTGTGATAAAATGCTATATAAAGTTTAGAACTCCAGATGTGACTATTGTGATACTCTTCAACTAGTTTATCATGTTCTAGTGCAGCAACCATCTGTCTTGTAAAGTAACTTAACACTCTTGATTTGTTTCCTCTCATGATGAAATACTTACCATAATTGGTTCTTTGCTTGGAAAACTGTGTCTCTCTCAATCTTCTGCTTCTCAGTATCAGTGACGGCAAGCGATGCCAACACATAAAGAGCCTTGTCCTCGGCTTCAGTAAAACCTGGACTGGTCACCAATCCATCCCATGTCTTGATAGGGAGTGACTATATTTAAAGTGAAGCACACAGTGCATGCACATATTTATTATTTGGCATAGCATATAATATTGTGAATGGCAACAGATTACATACTGTAACTGTACATCTGTGTTGTTTACATCATGTCAGACTTAAAGGGGAATTTTGGTTTTTAAGACCCTGGACCCTATTTTTACAACTGCTTTTATTGAAATGAATGGTGGTATTTTCAATTTTTGCAATCGCTCCTGTCAAGAGTGATGGATCACCAAAGTTACCGAATGTCTGCCCCTAGTGGCCTGTTTTCAATGCATTTCAATTGGGGCATATTTTAGAAATCAAAATACGTCAACAAAAAATTATTTTCAACATTATTATAAGTTTGGAATTTGTAGAAAATCACTTTTTGTGAGGTATTTTGATTTTTAAAATTTGCCCCATTGAAATGCATTTAAAACAGGCCACTAGGGGCATAAATTCAGTTACTTTGGTGATCTCTCACGCTCGACAGGAGCGATTGCAAAAATTGAAAATACCACCATTTATTTAGATAAAAGCAGATGAAAAAATAGGGTCCAGGGTCTTAAAAACCGAAATTCCCCTTTAATTGGTCATTGTTTTTTTTATTACACATTACACCAATTTAGACAACCCTGGTTCAAATTACATTGCACTTGTTGAGTGTTGGGATGATTTCAACCTGGCTGAATTGTCCCCGGGGGCCAAATCAAAGTAAAGAAGATAGAAGTCCTACCTGAGGCGTTTCTGGACTCAAGATCCACCACATGCCAGTAAAACGACCGAGCTGAGACAAGGATGACACAGTCCAATCATTGACCTCCTGTGTTTCAGGTGTTTTGATTCCAGCTGAAATAAAATGCAAAGTCTAATTAATAATTGTTCTTCATCGTTGCGATAAGACTTCCTAATTATAATTTAAAAGGAACAGTATGTACACTACAAATTAAACAATTTAACTTCAATTACTTACCTTGTGATGTGGATGGTGCCATCACAGACACTCTCTTGGCAACGATATCATCCGATTTTGGTGTCTTCGCCCTCTTCCACATACATTCCACGTCTGTCCGGGACACATTTTTCTCCACCCAAATCAGCAATGCTGCCATGTGATGGCACTTATCCTTGCCGATAGGGCACTCGCACATGCTGTAGCTCACTTTCTGACTTTCTACATGTACCTGTATTAAACACAACTTAACCCTCACAACAACCCTAGACATCACAGTGCCTACCAGACATAAGCAACTAGCCCAGGGGGGTGGCTTTTTATTCGCAAAGCCAGGTAACATGGCTTATAATGTTATAAACCTGAACATCGAGTTGCAGTTCAGATGGGCACTAGGGAAATCCGAATCCTCAATGTAAAATTGGGTATTTCATGCAAAACAGTATTAAAATAATTCTGATACTGGAGCTGACCAACCCACAACCAAAGTGCAATATTGTTGTACTGGGACCTGACCAGTACAACTTCAGTTTACTGCTGTTGTACTGGGAGCTGACCAGTACTGGGTCACGTGGGTAAAATTAAGCCTGATAATGATGTACCGTGCATGTTCACATCATGTATACTTTACATTACTTAACCACTTATCCAACCCATATGGTTGGACAGAGTCCTTCAGGGCTCTAACTAAGTGTCTTGTGTTTTATGTTATTATGTTATGCTCTCCTCGAACCATCACCTTAACGTGGTGGAGAGGTTTGAGTGACCCTGTGGTGGACACGTATTGGGGACAGAATTCAACCCAGGAACTAAGGGTTAAGTCATGGTTGCCCTGGCAGGTTAACGCAGGGTTAAGTTATGGTTGTCCAGCCAGTTTTCTGATTATTCTTGCCACCTCCGCTCAGTCGAGCTGTGGTTTGGTTGCTCTCTGATTTACCGTGGATTAAAGAAAGTTGCCTACACGGCTAAAGTGTGAACCTACGGTCTTCTCCGTTCCTTCGGCTCTACACTGGTGACCCCGACGTCGGTTTTCGGATAAGTTTTCTGAAACCACACACATTATGGCTACGAACGCCGTTGCAATTAAACTGCCGGAGTTTTGGGAGTCTTCCGCGGCTACATGGTTCGCGCAGGCTGAGGCACAGTTCGCGCTCAGAGACATAACAGCAGACGAGACCAGGTACTACTACGTATTGGCAGCGCTGGGGTGCGCTACGGCTTCCAGGATAAGCGGTTTCATAACCAACCCACCGGCCGATGGTAAATACGCCGCACTTAAACATCTCCTCCTTGAAACTTTTGAACTGTCAACAACGGAGAGAGCACGTCGCCTCTTCGCAATTCAGGGCTTGGGAGATGGCAAACCATCGGAGCTAATGAGCAGGATGTTAAACCTACTGGGTCAAGAAAAGCCATGTTTCCTGTTTATGGAGCTGTTTCTGCGCAACATGCCGCCCCACGTCCAGACTGCGCTCGCTAACTCCACCATCACTGATCCCCGTGAGCTGGCAAAGGATGCTGACCGATTCTTCGTCGCTACACAACGTTCCTCCCATGCCGGGGTGCTGGCTCCTACCTTCACTGGCCCCCCGCCGACATCGCGGGCGTGGCCCGACGGTGGCGCCACAGCATCAGACCGCTACAAGCCCTCTGGACTCTGTATGTACCACGCTCGATTTGGTGCGAAAGCTAAACGGTGCCGTTCCCCCTGCAACTACAGGCCGACGGGAAACGAGAGGGCCAACACTCAGTAGTGGCCATGAGTGTTGGCGATACGAGCAGGCTACTCTTCATCCTCGACACCATCTCCGGTCGGCGATTTCTTTGTGACACGGGCGCACAGAGAAGCGTGCTCCCTGCTACTGACGTCGACATCATGGGCGGGGAGCGGGGCCCCCAGTTGGCGACGGCTGACGGCAGCCCTATCCACACCTACGGCGTGCGGTCTGTAGAACTGTGTTTTGGTGGACAACGTTTCACGTGGGAGTTCGTCATGGCCAATGTAACGCTTCCCCTCCTCGGAGCTGATTTTTTGTGCGCTTACGGTTTGCTAGTGGACATTCAGAACAGCCGTCTGGTCGATGCCTTAACCTTCTCCTCCTTCGCATGTACGCGGAGGGAAGCGGCCTATGCAGGTCTAGCCAACTCTCTCTCAGAGGCAGACAAGTTCACCCGCCTCCTCGCTGAGTTCCCTGACCTCACCCAGCCTACCTTCTCTGCACCCACCGCTAAGCATGGGGTGGAGCATCACATTGCTACGAAGGGGCCCCCGGTCTACGCCAGAGCCAGGCGTCTCGACCCCGCCAAACTCGCCATTGCCAAGTCTGAGTTCGAGCACCTGGAACGCATGGGGATCATCCGCCGCTCTGACAGCCCGTGGGCGTCCCCACTCCACATCGTCGCTAAGCCTGATGGAGGTTGGCGCCCATGCGGGGACTACCGCCGACTAAATGACGCCACCACGCCCGACCGCTATCCTGTCCCGCATATCCAGGACTTTTCTGCAAACCTGTCTGGCAAATGCGTCTTCTCAAAAGTCGACCTGGTCCGTGGTTATCATCAAGTTCCCGTGCACCCCTCAGACATCCCCAAGACAGCGGTGACTACCCCATTCGGCCTATTTGAATTCCTACGAATGCCATTTGGACTCAAAAACGCGGCCCAGTCCTTTCAGCGGCTGATGGATTCAGTGCTCCGTGGCCTTCCTTTCCTCTTCGTCTATTTGGACGACATACTCATCGCCAGCGCCTCCAAGGAAGAACACCTGTCCCATCTTCATGCCCTCTTCACACGCCTCAGCCAGCATGGGCTGATCGTCAACCCGGCGAAGTGCCGGTTCGGGCTGACAGCCATTGATTTCCTCGGGCATCGCATCACTGGGGACGGGGCAGTCCCCCTGCCCTCAAAGGTGGAAGCGGTGGCGGCCTTTCCGCGCCCCCAAACAGCTCGTGCGCTCAGGGAGTTCATTGGGATGGTGACATTCTACCACCGCTTCATTCCCCGAGCCGCCTTTATCATCCGGCCACTGTACGAGGCGCTGAAAGGCATGTCCCCCAACCAGGCGGTCGACTGGACAGCAGAGCGGGACCGTGCGTTCACCGAGACTAAAGCTGCGCTCTCCCAGGCTACCCTGCTAGCGCATCCTTCACCTACAGCGCCTATTTCCATAACCACGGATGCATCGGACTATGCTGTTGGTGCGGTTCACGAACAGTGGGTGGGGGGGGCTTGGCAGCCTTTGGCCTTTTTCAGTCGCCAGCTTACACCCCGAGAGCGCAAGTATAGTACTTTTGACAGGGAACTCCTCGGTCTCTGGCTCGCTGTCCGGCATTTCCGTTTCCTGCTAGAGGGCCGCGAGTTTACTGCGTACGTGGACCACAAGCCCCTCACGTTTGCCATGTCCAAGACGGCCGAGCCATGGTCCGCTCGCCAGCAGCGACAACTCTCCTACATTTCGGAATTCACTACCGACATCCAGCACGTCGCTGGTAAGTCTAACCAGGTAGCTGACTGCCTCTCTAGGGCAGTGATTGGAGCGGTCCACCTAGGCCTTGACTATGCACAGATGGCCGTTGACCAGGCCACGGACCCGAGCATCCTCCGTCTCCGGGCCTCCGACACGGGGCTCCGCCTGCAGGACGTTCCTTTCAGCGACACAGGTGCCACCCTCCTGTGTGACGTCTCCACAGGACAGCCCAGGCCCATCGTCCCGCACAGCTGGAGACGCCCCGTATTTGAAGCTGTGCACGGCCTCTCTCATCCAGGCGGTAAGCCATCCGTGCGCCTGACCTCTGCTAAGTTTGTGTGGGAGGGACTTAAGAGAGACGTGAAAGCGTGGGCCGACTCGTGTGTTGCCTGTCAGCGGGCTAAGATACACCGCCACATTAAGGCGCCCCTGGAACGCTTCGCAGTGCCGGAGAGACGATTTGACCATGTCCACGTCGACCTGGTTGGTCCCCTACCCCCCTCCCATGGGTTCACCTACCTCTTCACTGTGGTGGACAGGACTACGCGCTGGCCTGAAGCTGTTCCCCTGGCATCCACGACGTCTGCTGATGTGGCCCGGGCTTTTATTGGGTCGTGGGTCTCACGTTTCGGTACGCCTTCCGACCTTTCATCTGACCGCGGGCCACAGTTTACCTCAGAGCTATGGAGTGCTGTGGGTGAGGCTCTGGGCGTCAAGCTTCATCGCACTACCGCCTACCACCCTCAGGCGAACGGCCTATGTGAGCGCTTCCACCGGTCCATGAAGGCTGCGCTTCGGGCTACTCTCAAGGACTGCAACTGGGTCGACAAGCTCCCATGGGTCATGCTGGGCCTGCGGACCGCCCCGAAGGAAGACCTACAAGCCTCCTCTGCGGAGCTGGTGTACGGCACGCCGCTGCGAGTCCCAGGCGATTTCATGCCCAATGCAACGCGTCCCTGGTCAGCTGTGGACCAACGAGCCTCCTTGCTGGACGGGGTCAGAGCTTTCACACCCGTCCCTACCGCCCAACACGGCGCGCCGGTGTCCCAGGTGCCCCCAGGTCTGCAGTCAGCGGACTACGTGTTCATCCGTCACGACGCACACCGCCCCCCTCTGCAACCCCCTTATGACGGCCCCTTCCGCGTCCTGGAACGGGGAACTAAGCACCTGGTGGTGGATTTTGGGGGCACGGCCGAGCATGTTTCAGTGGACCGAGTTAAACCCGCACACCTGGACTTGACGCAGCCGTTGGAGTTAGCCCAACCTCCTCGTCGCGGTCGTCCCCCGGCTCCGCCTCCTCCCCCCGTGGAGGCCCGAGCTGCCTCTTCTGCTCCTCAGGCCGACCTCCACAGGCCCGCGTCAATGCCTCCCAGAGACACTCCGGCCCCTGTTATCCGGAGCCGCCGCGGACGGCCTGTTGTCCCCCCGCGCCTGCCTGACTTCGATTACTAGGGCGAATTCTGGGGGGGCTCATGTGGTGGACACGTATTGGGGACAGAATTCAACCCAGGAACTAAGGGTTAAGTCATGGTTGCCCTGGCAGGTTAACGCAGGGTTAAGTTATGGTTGTCCAGCCAGTTTTCTGATTATTCTTGCCACCTCCGCTCAGTCGAGCTGTGGTTTGGTTGCTCTCTGATTTACCGTGGATTAAAGAAAGTTGCCTACACGGCTAAAGTGTGAACCTACGGTCTTCTCCGTTCCTTCGGCTCTACAACCCCATGAATCCCGAGAGCTATGTTGTCTGTAGCCTTGCGCTACTGTAGGGTCACACATGGCAAACTGGTCTAGGAGGGAACAGACTAAGAATGGTTCAAGAGCTGTGAGGAGTTGTGCCCCACAGTCCTTAAATACGCACAAAGGTTTAAATTTGATTAATTTGATTAATTAAATTTAATTAAAACCCTTGGCAAACTCGTCTGAGGATGACTAAATGAATGCTGGGGTTCATGTGGTTAAGACCATTCTTCTAATATTACATGTTTCCAAACATTTTGGACAAAATAGAACATTTTACATCAAGGTGCCCAGAGATTTCCTGGTGCCCAGCTGACCTGTATCCAACGTGGCCTATAACGTTAATAAGAAACAGATCGTAGCACACATGGTAGCCCTAAAATGGCTGTGATCTTACATGTAAGTCTATATTTCATTAATTCCTAATATGTATTTTAAATTCATTAAACCTTTACAGCGTTACAGTATGTACGATCATAGCCATTCTGGAGCTAGACACATGAAAAGCTAGCCTTGGATCCAAGAACGTCAGAGTTATTTTAACAAGTCAAACGTCGGAAAACAATTATCTACCGACAAAATAAAGCACTGGCAGTCTTTATCCAAGGCTTATGAATCGCCAGTAAACGTGGGATATAACATCAGAAGCCAGAATACCCAACATTACCAAGCTAACGCTAGCTAACCCTGTTAGCTCACTCACCTCAACCTGATAAACTTTCTGTTTCATGGAAGCCTGTACCTTGCCTTTTATAATGCCCCCTGAAACATTTACGTTCACAACTCTATCTGAATTGAAAGCATTGAGACCCTTTTTCACCCTGAGAGGTTCGTCTTTAAAAAAAAGCCGTTAATGTAAATATATTTACGGGTTCAGACATATTGTTTTGAGTGGAAAATAATGCAGTGAGATTCCCCAAGGCACCGGAAGTATAACTCCGCCCACACGTGACGTCGCGTCGTGCGTCGTGACGTCGTGCTTACGAGCCGAATAGGATTGGGTCCATATACGCGTCTTAAGCTATGACGTAGGCACGTCCCTGTTGCGTAGGCGCATGCGCGCGAATTTGCTTCCGGCTCCATCGACTTGTTGACAATATGCCTCACTGCTGTGTCCCCCTTTGTTTAAATCGATCAGAGAGTAAAACCGAGACCAAACTGTCTTTCTATCGCTTTCCTCCGAAAGACAAAGATAAGAAGAGGTGGCTGCAGTTAATACGGTAAGTTGCTATTGAAGAAATGCATTGAAAATCGAAGTTTGGCGCCGACTTTTGTGCTAAGTGCAGACTAGCTACCCTGCACTGCAGACTAGCTACTACCGGTAGCTACCCTCTTGTTTCCGAAATCCACGTTACATACTAGACAGGTATTTAGATTTTTAGCTAATTCAACAAGCGAGGATCAATATATGTGCTTTTCCATATGTTTTTCTGCTCAATAAGGCTTTAATCAGAGTGTAGTGGAGGGTAAACAAGCATCGGTTAGCCACTTATGTTGTTACTACTACAACCCTGTCTGTGAAGACATACAGTTACTGTAAGCAAGCATTATGTCAGCTACACACTCGGAAAACTGCATTATTCTATGCATTGTTAGCCCATGATTATCTAAAACGAGATGATGCATCTCAAGGGGATTATCATTAAAGAGACTTGGAGTAAATGCATGAATAAGCAGGGGTACATAACGTTAGATAGTCCAGGTGAATGTGCTGTTTCTGCCTGTTTTGTTACAGTAGTTTCACTTCTGACTTTTCCCATATAAATCAAACAATGAAACTTCATATCTACAAAAAATAATGTTTCTGTAGGGAGACTGACATCTAATTCTAAAGCCTTACTATGTAACCTTTCCTTTATGAAAAGGCTATGAAAAGGCTATAATATTCCCCCCCCCCCCAAAAAAAAAACTGTATTGTATAGTATGTGAATACGATATAACTTGCCCAATCTGTATGGTAGACTGTTTGTATAATATCATTATACAATCTTTACAGTAGAGTATGTTAACACAATAGAAATTGTGTTTTAAATAATTGATGGTTAAAGTGGCATTCTTTAACTTTTTTTGATAAAAAAATAAAGTTGATTTTGGTCACAATTTACCACTATCTTTCACTGAAGGAGGTAACAGAGGACTGATTTAGCCTATTTCCCATTCACAAATCCTTCACCATCTGTTACAATGCCCATGTCTGTGACTGTGTCTAACCAGACACAGACACAAAAATGGGCATTGTAGCAGATGCTGAAGATTTCATGAATGGGAAATAGGCTGAATTAGTACAGTGTTACCTCCTTCAGTGAAAGATAGTGGTTAATCTTGACCAAAATCAACTTTATTTTTTATCGAAAAAAGTTAAAGAATGCTACTTTAATTGTTCAAATCCAGGGCAGACGATAAGTTACAATGCAGCTTCAAGTTTTCATTGCCAATCATTTCTAAATCTCTCATTCTTTTTTTTTTTTACAGGCGTGATGGCTTTACACCAAGCCCCTGCTCAAGGGTGTGCAGTTGGCATTTTCCAAATGGCAAAGCTGCTGGCCCATCACGTTTTGCTTGGAACGAGGGGAAGACTTTCCCAGGCCACCTCAGCCTTCCACACAAGAAGAGAAAAACAGTACCACTCCCTCCCAGTGGTGAAGAAGGGACAAATGAACTTGAATTACAAAATTCTGACATTGCAACCGCAGAGCCCCCTAGTACTTCAGACAACCCAACCGCAGAGACCCCTAGTACTTCAGACAACCCAACCGCAGACACCCCTAGTACTTCAGACAACCCAACCGCAGACACCCCTAGTACTTCAGACAACCCAACCGCAGACACCCCTAATACTTCAGACAACCCAACCGCAGACACCCCTGGTACTTCAGACAACCCAACCGCAGACACCCCTAGTACTTCAGACAACCCAACCGCAGACACCCCTCGTACTTCAGACAACCCTTTTAACAGTGTTGCGCTGCTAGAGATAGAGGTTGACATGTTGAGAAGAGAGAATGAAAAATTGAAAAGAGAATTGGAGAAACAAAAACAGACCTTTTCCTTCAGCCAAATATCTTCCAATCGTGTCAAAGTAAAATATTTCACTGGCTTACCAGATGTTGCTACCGTCCTGGTTTTGGAAGCACTCTTATCTAAGTTTGAGCTACAATATCATTCGAATTGGACAGTCCAGTCTATGCCACTAGTCGATCAGTTGCTACTGACTTTGATGAAGCTCAAACTTAATTCTGGTCATGAAGACCTTGCAACCAGGTTTAATTGCAGTACAGCCACAGTTACCAACATTTGTATCACCATTGTCAGTGCCCTGTATGACATTTTATATGTTGGTATGCTTGAGAACAACATCCCCTCCATAGAGAAGAACCAGGCATCGTTGCCAGAGTGTTTCCGTCCGTTTCCTAACTGTAGGATTGTGCTCGATTGCACAGAGTTAGCAGTCTCCAGGACAGAGAGGCTTGACAAACAGAATCATTTATGGAGCCAGTACAAAAAACGGACCACACAACACACAAAGCCTTAATAGGTGTGGCTCCTAATGGAGTGATAACATTTGTCAGTGACTTTTATGGTGGAAGTGCCTCAGACAAGGCTATTACATTAGATTCTGGAGTTCTCAACCATCTATGCCCAGTAGACATGGTGATGGCAGATAAAGGCTTCACAATCCGGGACATCTTGCCAGAAGGGGTTTCACTCAACATCCCGTCTTTCCTTGTTAATGGACAGTTCACACAAGAAGAAGTTAAGAAAAACAAACTCATATCCAGTGCTAGGATCCATGTGGAACGCTCCATTCAGAGGTTGAAATTGTTCAACATTTTGGACAATATCCCATATCAGTTCACTAAAAACATAAACAAAATACTGAAAGTGTGCGTGTGTCTTACCAACCTACAAACACCAATTCTTCGGGAAATAGCATGAAATGACTTGAATAAATGTAAGCAGAATCAGATTCATGTATTTATACTTTTAATAAAGTAATACTGAATTAAGAACACTGCTTGATTTTTTTTAATCAAAACACATTTGTAACAAAATGCATAGTGCAAAAACTAATGTCACTGTAAAAAGTATAAAGTGCAAAACATCAACATTGGTAACAAAATGCATAGTGCAAAAACTATTGTCAACGTAAAGAAGAGGATCACCATATGATGAATACAACATTTAGATATGCAAATTTGCATATTTAAATGAATGATGTACCGTGCATGTTCACATCATGTATACTTTACATTACTTAACCACTTATCGTTAGACGTTAATGTAAATATATTTACGGGTTCAGACATATTGTTTTGAGTGGAAAATAATGCAGTGAGATTCCCCAAAGCACCGGAAGTATAACCCCGCCCACACGTGACGTCGCGTCGTGACGTCGTGCTTAAGAGCCGAATGAGAGTGCTCTGTGACGCAAACGCGACACGTGACACGCTAATTTGCGCGATGACGTAGCGCCATTGTCCACGCATCATAAAATCGCGCCGGCAACTGAGGAAAAACACTTATTGTTTGTGGGTACAGCGTCTTCGTTCAAGCAGCGCTCGAACGTCGTTCAGTCTGCGTTGAGTTTGTATGGTTTGAAAGAGAGACTAAAGTACAAGATATATAAAAAAGTAACGTTAACCACCGTCTCTCTGGCTTCCATGCTGCGTTCTACTGTTTACGTCCATGTTTACCGGTGTGTTCGTGACATCACGAACGTCACGATGTCAAAGATGACGCTATAGAAAGAAAAAAAATGAGGCAAACGCGTCTGCTGGCAGTCAAGCCCGGGTCTGCTCGCACTGTGAAAGCAGTGAGTTGTCTATTTTTAGCGGGTTTACCCGCGTCTAAAACCCCGTTTATACATACTGTAGCGAATTTGGGGGGCAGTCTGGGAGACCGTCGTCACAGCCGGGACGCGAACCAGTGTCTCCCACTCCGCAAGCGACAACGTTAATGTAATATATTCTCTATATTATCTGGATGTATCTTATACTGCTAATATATCCATAACGGTGATGGAGCCGGAGACCAATTCCCAACGTCTGGTCCTCTTTATTGTAACTCTCCGACTGGCGCAGCCGTCAACATCCGGGGTATATGAGAGCCTAGCTTAACCACCACTAGGTAGCTCTGTTGGTCTACTAATGATTATCATTCAGCTAAGCATTTAGTATCAGTATACTACACTCCTTCCCCTTAAACTATGAAGTTCCCATAATAACATTTTATCACTCTAAAACATGCTGATATGGCAAATTACTTTCAACATCTTTTACTTGGTCATTACTGGTTACACAACCCACTTCGACCCACATTTGCCCATTTACATATCAGTCTCAGGAACTCTTTTTCACATTTTTTTTTCTGAACAGGAGTTGAACAATTTAGTCTCTCAGGAACTCTTTTATTCAGGAACTCGGCTGATACAGAGACAGTCGTTTTGGAGGTGCCCTCTCTCTCTGAGGGTACCGGCGCTCAACCACCTCAGGGAGAGTGGATGCTCGGTGAGGAGGCGACACGGCCTTGCCCACCGAACCTCATAAGGGTGTTGCAAGCTTCTCCGGAGCCTGCATCCTTGGAACGGGTGTATCTTCAGGTGAGTACGGGCTAGCACCTACGGCTCCAGGTGTGCCTTTCCCCCCCAAATCCGCAACTGCAGGGTAGGTGTTGCTGATGCCCATCTGGTCATCCTGAAACTGAAATGCCTCAGGAGGACTGGAGGGTCGGTAGAACAGCAGATGGTCAATGTGGACTGAACGTCGGTTCACTCCATTCCGCACCAGGTAGGTGACTGGTCCGAGTCTCTTTTCCACTGTCCCTTTCGTCCACCTCTCCTTTCCTCCACGGAAGTTTCAGATCAGTACTGAGTCCCCCTCTGACAGATGTCTCAGCTTCGAGGTGGGTTGGTCATGATAGTCCTTCTGCTTTTGTTGTTTGGCCCCCACCACTGGCTTCAGCAGGCTGAACCTGGTCCTAGGCTGACGTTTGAGGAACAGTTCTGCTGGTGTGCAACCTGTAACGCTGTGTGGTGTGGTCCTGTATGACAACAGGAAGTTGGCGAGCCTGTGTTTCATTGTAATAGTGACGTTTTGTTTCTTCTCATCGAGCAGCTGTTTCAGAAGTGAAGCTTTCACCGTCTGGACTGCTCTCTCTGCGGCACCATTAGAAGCAGGATGGTAAGCTGGCACCAAGGTCTGCTTAATGCCATTGCTTTTCAGGAATGTTTTGTACTCCAGCGAGGTGAATTGTGGACCGTTGTCCGAGACGATCTCCTCAGGAAGACCGTAGGACGAAAAGATGCTCCGCAGCACTTCGATCGTTTTGGCGGCGGTAGTTGTTGCCATGGGGATCACCTCAAGCCATTTTGAATGACTGTCTACTAACACTAGGAAGTGTTGCTGATCCTTCTCTGCAAAGTCAATATTATGTAGCCTCTGCCACACTCTCGTAGGCCACTGCCAGCAGTGTAGTGGTGCTACTGCTGGTAGTTTCCTCACACTCTGACAAGCATCACATTGCTGCACTGCACGTTCGATATCACTGTCCAACTGAGGCCACCATAAAATAGCCCCTCGCCAAACTTTTCATCCTGCACCCTCCGGGGTGCCCTTGGTGTAGGTCATACAGTAGTCGTTCTCTGTGTGCTGGTGGGATGATAATTCGAATTCCCCACAGAATGCATCCTTGTTCCACAGACAGTTCATTCCTTCGGTTGAAGTACGGTTTCAGTGTGTCATCGTTGATGTAACTCGGCCATCCAGACCGGGTCAGTTCCAGTACCTTGCATAGGACTGGGTCCTTGAGAGTGCTCTGTGCAATCTCTGTAGCCTGCACGGGTAGCTCATCTACTAATGAGAAATAAAAGATGCTGTTCTCCTCTGCTGTGTTGTCCTTTTCTTTCCCCGGCAGTCTAGATAACGCATCCGCATTTGCATTGTCCGCTGACGTTCTGTACTCTATACTGTAGTCATAAGCCATAAGCCTCAGTGCCCATCTCTGCATACGCAAAGCGGCTAGTGTAGGGATTTCTGACTTGGGTCCTAAGATGGCAAGGAGGGGTTTGTGGTCAGTTATTAAACGGAATTTGCGTCCATAGAGATATTTATGAAATTTGGTCACGCCAAATATTATGGCCAACGCCTCCTTCTCTAGCTGACTATATTTACTCTCTGCCTCTGTCAACGTACGTGACGCAAAGGCAATTGGTTTCTCGTCCCCATTTTCCATTATGTGCGACATTACCGCACCTATCCCATAAGGGGATGCGTCACAAGCTAATCTCAGTGGTTTCTGCGTGTCGTAGTGTACTACCACTGAGCTTTTCACTAACTGTTCTTTGGCAGCCTTGAATGCTGCTGCACTCTCTGGTGTCCATTTCCATTCGACTTCCTTCTTCAGGAGTTGGTGTAGTGGCTGCAATACGGTCGACAGATCTTTCATGAAACGGCCATAATAGTTTAACAGTCCTAGGAATGACCGTAGCTCTGTGACGTTTGTGGGCTGGGGTGCATTTACGATGGCGGCAACCTTTGTCTCAGTTGGGTGAAGTCCCTCTTTATCTATCAGATGCCCCAGGTACTCTACTTTCTCCTGCGTGAAGTCACATTTTGCTCTTTTCACTCTTACCCCGTAGCTTTCCAGTCGGCTCAAAACCTCATCTAGGTTCCTCAGGTGCTCCTCTCTTGTTCTGCCTGTGACTAGTATGTCATCGAGGAAGCAGGTCACATGCTCTAAGCCTTGTAGTATCTGGCCCATCACATTCTGGAACATAGAAGGCGCACTCGACACTCCATATGAAAGTCTGTGATAAACATACAGTCCTTTGTGGGTATTTATTGTTAAATACTTCTCTGAGTCCTTCTCTAACTCAAGCTGTTGGTAGGCATGTGAGAGATCTAATTTGCTAAAGAGAGTGCCCCCGGCCAGTGTGGCGAAGAGATCCTCGGCGTTCGGTAGTGGATAGGTCTCCTCTTCCACACTCTGATTAACCGTGACTTTATAGTCTCCACAGATACGAATTGACTTGTCTGATTTGGGTACAACTACTATCGGGGCAGCCCACTGACTATGGTCTATCTTTGAGATAATACCAGCTTTTTCCAGCCTATCTAGCTCTTTTTCAACTGCGTCTTTTAGTGCGTATGGCACTGGTCTTGCCTTTCTGAAGACAGGTTTTGTATCTGGCTTCACTTTGATATTTGCCTTAAATTCACGAATAGTGACAGGCTCCTCAGCAAATACTGCTTTGTGTCTCTGTAACACTGCCTCTACATCTGTGTTATCACTGCCCCCTGCTGGTGTAATTGAGAATATGCTTGCCCAGTCTAGTTTAAAATTGGCCAGCCAGTTACAGCCAAGGAGGGCTGGTCTGTCACCTTTCACAATCACAAGAGGTAAATCTCCACTCTGGGTTGTCATATTTCGCATTGACAGTCACTTGGCCCATCAAGGGAATTTTCTCACCGGAAAAGGTTGACAGACGCACTTTACTTTCTTTCAGTGGCAGGTGTGAGAGATGTTCCTTGTACACTATCTCAGATACCAGTGTTACGGCAGCTCCTGTGTCAAGCTGCATGTCTACAGGGTTTCCTTCTAACTTAATATTGACCTTAATGTCCTTTTTTCCATTACCAACTGTATTCGTGGAGTACACTGTATTCATCAGATACGCACCAAACAGTTCATCCTCATTTCCATCTCCTCTCTCACTTGAGCTGCATGGTTGTTACCTCCACATCGGTAACAGGGTTGGTGCGTTTCTGTTCTCTGTGGTCTAGAGTTATCACTGGTAGGTTGCTTGCTTTTCCACTCGCTGGTGGACGACTTGCTTCTCCACGCACCCTTGCTTGTTCTCTTCTTGTCTATCTTATTCACAGTTGCAGCTCCGCTTGGTTTGCTGGCAAACTCCAGCGTATTCTTTGACGCCATTTCCATAGATAAGGCCAGCTCACATGCTTTTGCAAAAGTCAGATTGTGTTCTGCGAGCAACTTTCTCTGAATAGCCTCCACCTTTAAACCACTAACAAATCGGTCTCTCAGTGCTTCATTTAAATGCTGACCGAATTCACAATGTGTGGACAGGTGCTTTAAAGCAACCACATAATCAGACACTGGCTCATTTTCTAGTTGGTTTCTTTTCTGAAATCTAAAACGTTCAGCTATGATTAGTGGCTTGGGTTTATAACGGGATTCTAGTTTCCCGCTCAGTACTGCATACGTGAGGCTGCTCGGTTTTTCTGGTATGCAGAGGTTCTTTAGTAGGCCATAGGCTTCTGCGCCTATCACAGACAGGAAAACATTGGCCTTTTTACCGTCCTCCACTTCATTAACGATCATCCATTGCTCCAATCTTTCAAGGTACGACTCGAAGTCCTCTTTACCTTCCTTGTATTCAGCAATATTGCCGATGAAATGCGCCATGCTTGTGCTTGGCTTGGCTAGCTAGTCTTTTCTTGCTAGCTGGCTGTAAGCTAGCTTGTAGCGTCACGTTGCTTCGTCCGCTTTTATTAACTACTGGGATTACCTTTTCACATTAACGGTATCCCATCCTCGTCGCCACTGTAATATATTCTCTATATTATCTGGATGTATCTTATACTGCTATAACCTATTTTTCTGGACTTGCCTGTTAGTGATTTTAAGTTCCTGTTATAAGCTGTTGCCAGAGTATATGCCTTGAGCTCTTATTTTGAAGGCTGAAGAGAGAGCGGAAGCGCTGTACGCAGTGTTGTTGCTGTGGAGTTCTGTTGGGGGAAGAATCCAAATAAAGTGGTCCTCGTGTGAAAGTGGAACCTCCGTATTTGTTATTTTATAGTTTCATACAGTATAGGCGACATCTACAAACCCTCGGTTACATCGGTGGCAGCAGTGGGATGCTTGTGCCAACGTCCCGCAAAAGAAAGACGTTTAAATTACCGAAAAGAAAGGTTCGGAGAGTCAGTTGGCTTCTCAGTTAGCCTCAGCTAGCAACGACGGAGCTTCGTCGTGTCGGAACCCGGCGCGGTGTGTGCACGAAGACTTCACTCATCTTGCTGCTGTCTTCTAAGATAATTGAGGAGCAACATGTGGAAATACGAGGATCCGCTGGACTATAATGACAGAGAGCGACGTGGAGAAAAGCCGTTCGCCAGCCACGTGAGGATTGAACTCCCGCCGCCATTTTCCGGGGAGGAAAAACAAAGTTTCCCCTGCTGGGCCAGACAATACGAAGGCGCTGGTTGGAGGCACTGGCGATGACTTTGACTATGAACTGGTGAGGATTTTACCAACGCGTCTAGCAAAGGCTGCTTTTCTGCTATGGGGTAGCTTAACCAGCTGCCGTTCAGGCGGATTACGCTAAGGTAAAGGAGAAATTGCAGGAGGCTTTTGGACAAAGACATTTTCTTGACCGTTTCAGAGCAAACCTCTCTGCCCGCCTCCGTGCTCCCAGAGAGAGTCAGGAAGTATATGCAGCAGAAATAAGGAAGCTAGTAAGAGGCATTCCCAGGCTATGGTGATATAGCTCAGAAAGAGGAGAAATTTCGCAGATTTCTGGCTGGACTTGACCCGGCGCTGAGAGCTAAATGTCACGAGCAGGGCGCTACTGATTTGGCTGAGGCCCTGACCATTGCTGGCCGGTGTGAGATGGCCCGAGAGGCCCTAAAGATGGACTATGTCAACACCCACGTACGCCAGCCTCCCACTGAAAGCAGTGCAGCGTCTATGGTGCACTCCATATCTGATGGGGGTGGTTTGTACAGAGCTATGGATAGACTTACTGCGGATATGAGGGAAATGAGGATGGAAATGAAACAAATGGCAGAGGAAAACAACCGACTGCGATCCAGCCGCTGGAGAGATGAACGGAAAGCCCCTCACCCAGTATGTGGAGGTCAGTGTCAGTGTACTTGTGGGGAGCAGGGCTGTCGGTCTCGCACATGGGGTGAACAGAGAGGGCGTTCACCTGACCGTGGCTGGCGCGAGCGGCGAGCAGAAGGAGGCCCCAGGGAGAACCAGGACTACTGGAACCCCTGCAACAACCGAGCCAACTCCACAAGTTGGCAGGGTCCCAGACCTGCTAGGAGCCCCTCTAATGAGGTAACACAGAGACGGTGAGGCATGCATTTTCTCTCCCCCAAGAGGGAAGACTCAGCAAACCAGTTGGGAAAAGAGATGTAGCTGATGTTGCGGCCCAAACACCAGCTACAGAGCCTATGGGCCCTCTGGAGGGAGGAATGCTTAGTAATGCCATGACACCAGACGAGACAGAGCAGCGAACCTCATACGTGAGGGGAAGCGTTGAAGGGACTGAAATTAACATATTGGTCGATTCAGGGGCAACCGAGTCGTTTATCAGTGACAATTTCCGCATGTCTGTTCCAGCCCTGCACAAGCGGCCCCTAACAGCGGACTTTATTGCTGCGTGGGCAGTGAATGGACAGATGCTTGACACACTGGGTACCATAACAGTCACACTGCATCTGGGGAAGACCTCCCGACAGCATGTTTTCCACGTCATTAGGGAGTCCACACAAACAGCGCTGCTGGGCCTGGACTTTCTTGTCACAAATCACGCCCTCCTGGATTATGCCCGTGGCAAACTGCCCCTATGGGACACTGTACTTCCACTTCTGAGTGGCAAAGACCTGATTCCTGAGTGTTGTAATGTTTCCATCGCCACTGTCATGACACTGCCCCCCCTCACCGAGATGCTGGTGCCTGTGAGTGTGTCCCCACCTGGGCCCGTTGACCAGCTCCCTGACTTTGTGGGCTACTTATCACCCAACCTCAAAGGCAAAAGTGAGTGTGTCATAGCTCACACAGTGACATCTGTGAAAGACGGGGTCACCATAGCCCGTGTGTTGAACCCTACAAATCAGGACATTATACTGAGGGAAGGCGTGCACCTGGGGGAGTTTTTCTCTGTGGATGAGTCCGAAATCGTGTCACTCCCACAGGTTCCGACGGAGACTGTCTCTGCCATTTCATCCAGTGATGTGCCTTTTGTGTCACTGGAGGAGTCTCCCGCTAGTCAGCAACAGAAAGCACAACTGGCTGCACTGCTGGCAGAGCATCAGGAGATATTCAGCACATCAAAAGGAGGGACTGGCAAATGCACAGTTATCCAACATCACATCAAGACCGGTGATTATCCTCCCCTCCTCTACGGCAGCGCGCCTACCGGACTTCACCAGAAAAGAGAGAGGAAACAGACAGGCAGGTGGCCGTCCTACTGGCTGACGGGGTAATTGAGGAAGGCTGCAGCCCCTGGGCCTCGCCGGTTGTCCTTGTAAAGAAGAAGAATGGTGAGTGGAGGTTCTGCATTGATTATCGTCGCCTGAACAGTATAACCATGAAAGACTCTCATCCTCTCCCCAGGGTGGACGAGACCCTGGATGCACTGGCGGGCTCCCTGTGGTTCAGCACGTTGGACTTCTCTAATGGATGCTGGCAGGTCGAGGTCGCTGAGGGAGACAGGGAGAAAACTGCCTTCACAACAGGCCGGGGCCTCTATCAGTGGCGGTCGATGCCAATGGGGCTTACTCACTCACCTGCAACATTCCAGCGCATGATGGAGCTGGTGCTCAGAGGACTCCCATGGCAGGTGTGTATGGTGTACCTCGATGACATTCTAATATACAGCCCCACCTTTGAGGACCATCTCTCCAGTTTGCGCGAAGTTTTCTCCAGGATTCAGGCAGCCGGCCTCAGGCTGAATTCTAAGAAGTGTCACCTGGCTCGAGATCATGTAGTGTGCCTGGGAAATGTTGTTTCTCGCCACGGCTTACAGCCCGACCCTCGAAACACAGATAAAGTCAGAACCTGGCCCACACCACAGAATCCAACCGAAGTGAGAGCATTTGTGGGCCTTTGCTCTTACTACAGACGCTTTGTTAAGGACTTTGCCCAGCGTGCAGCTCCTCTGCATCGCCTCACCTGCAAAGACACACCTTTCAGATGGACAACTGAGTGTAACACAGCCTTTGAGTACCTTAAAGGAGTGCTTTCATCTGCTCCGGTTGTCACCATGCCTGACTTTAACATCCCCTTTAAAGTGTACACGGATGCCTCCATGGAAGCAGTTGGGGCTGTATTGGCTCAGGACAGGGACGGACTGGAGCGAGTGGTGGCATACGCTAGCCAATCGCTCACTTCCCCGGAACGGCATTGGTCTACATTTGACAGAGAACTGTGGGCTGTAGTGTGGGCTATACGCCAATTCAGACATTACTTTGGATCAGCTGCCTTTACCATCATAACTGATCACAAGCCTCTGCTGGGCCTGCGCAGCATTTCTATTGACAAGGATCCCACGGGACGCAGAGCGAGATGGGTATTGGAACTAGAACTTTAGCAAGGATTTTAGCATCTGTGTTTAGAAGAGAAATTGGGCGGAATGAGCTGTATTCAAGAGGGCTTTTCTCTTTCTTGAGGATTAAGGAGATAACTGCCTGGCGCATGGCTGGAGGAAGAGATTTTAGTTAAGTGATTCTTCAAAGACTGACAGTAATAAAGGGGGGAGTTTGTCTGAGAATTTTTTGAAGAAGTCCGTTGGGTAACCATCCGGTCCTGGAGATTTACCACTTTGCAGACCTGATTGCTAATGCTATCTCCGCAGCTGCGAGGTCCTCCTCTAACCCAGCAGCCGTCCCAAGGTCAATAGAAGGGACACACAGGTTCTTAAAAAAATCTTCCACAGCAGAAGGGCTTACAGCTGGATCGGAAGTGTATAATGTGTTATGGCTCGCCCACCCCGCGCCGTGGCCCGCCCACCCCACGCCGGCAGCCAATCGGCTCGTCAGCGCCGGGCTTAGTCATCAGGGCTGGGCTTAAGTTTGGTGGCCTCCCACGTGCCCGTTGTCAGTTCGTGTTGTAACCTCCCCGCAGTAGTGGCGACTCTCCTCTCACGGTCCTTTTCTCTACGAACTCATCCCAGCCCTTGGTTCATGTTTTTCCCTTGCAAGGTTTCCCCGTGGAAGTATCCTGCCTTGTTCCCGTTTGGATTACCCGCGAGTTTTTTTCCCCCTTGGACTTTCCGTTTTTTCCTTGTCGCTCATTGCCTTCCTATGTTTGAATAAAGTACGCCAGTTTTCGGCTAACCCCATCTCTGTCTGGTGTCGTGCGCTTGGGGTCTTCCACAAACCCTAACAGTACGAACTGACCATGATGACCCCAGCCGACACGGAGAGTGTACCGGCCAGCCCGCTTCGAGCAGCCCTCATCGAACAGATCCGCCTGACTAACTCCCACACCCAGCAGCTAGATGTGGCCTCCGCCGCGGTGAGAGATCTTCAGACTTGGGTCCCGCCCCTCCAGGCCTGTGTGGGTAACCTAACGAGGCAGCAGGCGGCGTTGGCGAGCCAACAAGCAGAGATCCTGTGGCAGTTGCAAACCATCACGGCGGCTCTCACCATCCAGCCGCCGGGCCAGCCTGCCCCTGGAGTCGTGGATAACCCGCCCCCTGGGCCCGCGGCCCCGGTTAACCCTGTGGGGCTCAACCCAGTTCCCTGGGAGCCCTGCCTCTCCAGCCCACGACCGTTTGATGGCGACTTTGAGACCTGTGCCACATTCATCATGCAGTGTGAGCTGGTCTTCCTGCACCAACCCAGCATGTTCACGTCTGATGCTGCCCGGGTCGCTTACGTGACCAACCTGCTCACAGGCCGTGCAGCTCAGTGGTCCACTGCTTCCTGGTCTATGAAGGCCAGTTTCTGCCTCACCTACGAGGCCTTTGAGGCGGAACTACGGAAGGTTTTCCACCATCCAGTCGGTGGCCAGGACCCTGGTGCTCGGCTGAGCAGTATCCAGCAGGGCAGTGGCAGTGTCACAGACTACTCGGTGGAGTTCAGGCTGGCCGCAGCTGAGAGCGGCTGGAATGACCGGTCACTTCGGGTCACCTTCCAGAGAGGTCTCAGCGAGGCTGTCAAGGACCAGCTAGCCACCCGGGAGGAGCCTACCTCCCTCGAGGAGCTGATCAAGCTCGCCATCTGCATCGACAGATGCCTCTGGGAGAGGAGGCGCGAGCGAGCCCTGCGTGGATCCCCCTCCATTCCCCAGTCGTCCAGCACTCCTAACAGGATCCCTACTCCTGTTCGCCCCACTTTCCCTGTGGCCGTTTCTCCCCCCGCGCCCCAGACCACGACGGGGGAGGAACCTATGCAGCTGGGGCGCACGCGCCTTAGTCCGGCCAAACGGGAGGCCCGGTTCAAGGCGGGTCAATGCCTCTACTGTGGCCAGAAGGGACATCTGATCAGCGGCTGCCCCACTCGGCCAAAAGACTAGGCTCACTGGGGCCCCGGGAGATCCTAGTGAGCCGACTTTCCTATTCCCGCTGTCCTGCCCCACAGAACCATCTAGTTAGCGTTACCCTGGCCTGGGCTGACCAGCAGCTCACGGTGGGTGCACTCCTCGACTCGGGGGCTGATGAGTGTTTCCTGGACTCGGAGTTTGCGGCCCAGGCTAACATCCCGCTAGAGACGCTGGAGAAGCCCATGGAGGCCTTCACGCTGGACGAGCGCTGCCTGGCCAGCGTCACCCAACGCACCCACCCTGTCTCTCTCGCCATAGCAGGTAACCATGTGGAGAGACTTCGGTTCTACATCATCCAGTCCCCATTAGTCCCTGTGATCCTAGGGCGCCCCTGGTTCGTGCAGCATGAGCCACACATCGCCTGGGCCTCCGGTACCATCATGGAGTGGAGCTCCTCCTGTCATGCCCAATGTCTCCAGGCTGCTCCCACCCCCATCCCCCCGACGTGCCCCTAGTACCCTGCCTCCCGACCTCTCCTCTGTTCCCCCTGAGTACCATGAGTTAAGGACTTTGCCCAGCGTGCAGCTCCTCTGCATCGCCTCACCTGCAAAGACACACCTTTCAGATGGACAACTGAGTGTAACACAGCCTTTGAGTACCTTAAAGGGGTGCTTTCATCTGCTCCGGTTGTCACCATGCCTGACTTTAACATCCCCTTTAAAGTGTACACGGATGCCTCCATGGAAGCAGTTGGGGCTGTATTGGCTCAGGACAGGGACGGACTGGAGCGAGTGGTGGTATACGCTAGCCAATCGCTCACTTCCCCAGAACGGCATTGGTCTACATTTGACAGAGAACTGTGGGCTGTAGTGTGGGCTATACGCCAATTCAGACATTACTTTGGATCAGCTGCCTTTACAATCGTAACTGATCACAAGCCTCTGCTGGGCCTGCGCGGCATTTCTATTGACAAGGATCCCACGGGACGCAGAGCGAGATGGGTATTGGAACTAGACCCTTATAACTGGATTATACAGCACAAGGACGGGCAACGGCATACTAATGCTGATGCACTTTCACGGCGTCCTCAGGACCCCGAGCTCAGGGTGGTAAATGTCACCACACGGCAGCCAAAACAAGTGAATGTCATAGGCTCGGAGGAAGGGCCAAGTGTTCCCCAAACAGACACTCAGCTGCTTCAAGCACCCGCTGGGAACCCCCAGACCTCTGACTTCAATGCAGGGGAACAGCGTGTGGAGAGGAGCAGTGAGACGCAGGTTTTGTCTTTCATGCATGCACTTTCACATGATGGAACGGAAATGAGGGAGCTACAACGGGCTGACCCAGATATTAGGCAGGTATTGAACTGGATGGAGAGGAGTGGTTCTCGGCCACCTAGGGGGTGGATGAGAGGTAGCTCCCGGTGGCTTAGAAAATTATGGACTGAATATCCCCGCCTCTCTGTTGTTAATGGACTACTCTGCAGGGCGGTGAACTCTCCCCTCACCGGAGATGCTCTGTGTCAGGTTGTCATGCCCTCCTCGGTTATCCCTGATGTGCTGCAGCATCTGCATGGGGGCTTTAAATCGGCACATTTCTCAGTGGAACAAGTGTGGGAACGTGCAAGGAAAACTTGCTACTGGCCTTCCATGTTCAAAGATACTCAACAGTGGTGTGAGCAGTGCATCCCATGTCAAACCCGCAAGGCCCCGGTGCCTAAGCATCATGCACTGATGGGGAGCGTCCGAGCAACTCGGCCATTCCAGACAGTGGCAACTGACATCCTTGAACTGCCAATGACTTCTAAGGGAAACAGGTATGTGTTGGTAGTGGAAGACTACTTTACCAAGTATGTGAATCTGTATGGTCTCCCTAACCAAATGGCCCAGTCAGTAGCACAGTGTTTGTTTGAAGACTATGTGCTGGTGCATGGCGTTCCTGAAGTGGTCCACAGTGATCAGGGCCGGCAATTTGAAGCTGAGATTGTTCAAAGACTGTGTCAGCTCTTGGGAATTACGAAAACACGCACTACACCTTATAATCCCAAGTCGGACGGAATGGTTGAATGCTTTAATCGCAACCTCATTGACCAGCTGGCCAAATCATTGCTCGCCTGTGGTGGTGAGTGGGACGATTATCTGAAACAGGTGGCTTTCGCCTATAACACATCTGTTCATGCCTGCACCAACTACACTCCGTATTATCTAACTCACGGACGGGAGGCTCGTGTTCCAGTGGATGTGTTGGTGCCATCTCAGTTGGTGCGTTCGGACTTACCTCTTTCTCATGCTGACTTTGTGGCCTCTCTGGCAGAGAGGCTGGAGACTGCTTTTGCTGGTGCCAGGCAGGGTGGCGCTGACGCTCACGAGAAGCAGAAGTTGTACTATGATGGAACGGTCCGTCACCAGCCGTATGCAGAAGGGGGTCTGGTATGGCTGCATAATCCGACAGAGGACCGTACGAAACTTGCTCCCCACTGGAAGGGGCCCTACAGGGTCCTGTCTGTGTTGGGCTCTGAGGGTAAACCTGGACTCACCTATCATATTGGCAGCCCTTTGGACTTTGATGGACAGGGGCAGGTCGTCCATTATGATAGACTGAAACCATACACACTACCGGTGGCTGCTGGTTTTTCAGATATCCTGCCGGCTTCTCCTCTTCATGCTCCCTCGCTGCTGGACGAGGGGTCACCAGAGAGGGACTTTGTGTCTGAGGAGCCGCTGGCCTCTGGTGACACAGGGACTGTTCGGATTACAGGCACCAGTGAGCCACTACAGACTGTTGCTCGTTCTGGGAGGATTGTGAGAAAACCACTTCGTTTCAAGGACTTTGTCACGTTTGGTTAGCTGTTTGAAAAACAAAAAACAGCACAGACAAGTCAATATGACTGTTGGAATTTCTGTTGAATGTTTGTCGGGGTCACTTGACATGTTTTTTACTGTGATGGTACATTTTTTTTTCTTCTCATATGTATATAGTATGTCTGGATGCTATGGTGTATCGGAACTTTCCGGTGTTCATGGGGCATAGTGTGACATACTTTATTGAGACTGTGCAGTGACGTGAGGGATAACATGCATAATGTTATTGTTAAGATTTTGTTTTATGGTGTTGGGTTCCTTCTGGGGTTCGCAGATTGATATGCACTTTTTTTGGTTTCAGGGTGTGTTTTCTGCTTTATATATGTATATTTAGGAGGACAGGTTGATAATGTTTTGGACAAGCCTGTTTTTTTTTTTTGCACTTATAGTGTTATTGTTTTGAAACGAGGACGTTTCTTTTTGTAAGAGGAGAGGTATGTAACCTATTTTTCTGGACTTGCCTGTTAGTGATTTTAAGTTCCTGTTATAAGCTGTTGCCAGAGTATATGCCTTGAGCTCTTATTTTGAAGGCTGAAGAGAGAGCGGAAGTGCTGTACGCAGTGTTGTTGCTGTGGATTTCTGTTGGGGGAAGAATCCAAATAAAGTGGTCCTCGTGTGAGAGTGGAACCTCCGTATTTGTTATTTTATAGTTTCATACAGTATGGGCGACATCTACAAACCCTTGGTTACACTGCTAATATATCCATAACAGTGATGGAGCCGGAGACCAATTCCCAACGTCTGGTCCTCTTTATTGTAACTCTCCAACTGGCGCAGCTGTCAACATCCGGGGTATATGAGAGCCTAGCTTAACCACCACTAGGTAGCTCTGTTGGTCTACTAATGATTATCATTCAGCTAAGCATTTAGTATCAGTATACTACAGTTAACCAGTCGACTAAAGGGTCCAACTCGTTAGTCAAAGGCCAACGTGTCTGCTTATCCATGCACGTTACACTACTAATTTTGGTGTAAAAAGGGCAAGCGGTAGGGGGTCCCAGTGATCAATATCTTGCCTCAGATTAGATAACAGAGGCTGATAGTTAGCTACATATAGATCTGTATAGTTATAAGTGACCCATACCCCAGGATACTTAAATTTCTTAGGGCTAATTTTAAAAGGTAGCGATTCTAAAGGCATCCGACCATCCCCGACGCCTATAGGCATCAGCTCGCTTTTCTATTAAATTTGTCACCAGATATTTTTCCAAATTCTGTTAGTAAGACCATTAATTTAGGGATGCCCGAAAGGGGTTGTGATATGTACAATAACGCATCATCCGTGAAAAGCCAAACTTTATGCTCCAATCCTGCTCGCTGAATTCCCTTTGTAGAGACTAAGCCTACACTTAAAGCCCTTGAGGGGTTGCTAGACAGGCACCTAATTGACGCGCTTGTAGCCATTTTGCGTTACGTGTGTCTATGAAATAAAGTTCAGACTTGTTTAAGTTAAAACGTTATGATATTACTCACCATGATGTTTCAGTCCATAATCCATAAAGCGTCATACATCCATAAACAATCCAATATTCCAAACTCACACTTGTATCGCTTGCCAGCCTAGCGTGGCCTGCAGCAGCGAAGCGGTCAAAAAACTGTGCGCTCCCCTCCGTCAAGCAACACCTGTCACCTTCATGAATGTTCCCACCTATATTGCTGTGAGCCCATAGCAATTACAGTGACACCTAGTGGACCAATTAAGTGCACTCAAGATGAGACCAAATGGCTCCTACACCCTTGGCCTTGATATCAGTATTTTGCCTCCGAGCTAGAGCAAGTGGTTCCATTGCAACTGCAAATACAAGTGGAGACAAGGGACACCCTTGTCTCTTGCCGCGCTGGAGCTCAAAGTAAGTGGACAGATTATTGTTAGTCCACACGGCAGCCATTGGAGATGTATACGAGAGTCTGATCCATGATATGAACTTATGGCCAAAGCCAAACCTCTCCAGAGTGTTGAAAAGATAGCCCCACTCCACCCATTCAAATGCCTTTTCAGCATCAAGTGAGAGCACCACCTCTGGCACGCCGGATGGAGAGCGGCTGTAAAGGATATTCAAAGGGTGTCTTATGTTAAAGAAACAATAACGATTCTTAATAAAACCTGTTTGGTCAGGTGATATGATGGAGGGAAGAACCCCCTCCACACGGCGCACCAGAACTTTAGCAAGGATTTTAGCATCTATGTTTAGAAGAGAAATTGGGCGGAATGAGCTGCATTCAAGAGGGCTTTTCTCTTTCTTGAAGATTAAGGAGATAACTGCCTGGCGCATGGCTGGAGGAAGAGATTTTAGTTAAGTGATTCTTCAAAGACTGACAGTAATAAAGGGGGGAGTTGGTCTGAGAATTTTTTGAAGAAGTCCGTTGGGTAACCATCCAGTCCTGGAGATTTACCACTTTGCAGACCTGATTGCTAATGCTATCTCCGCAGCTGCGAGATCCTCCTCTAACCCAGCAGCCGTCCCAAGGTCAATAGAAGGGACACGCAAGTTCTTAAAAAAATCTTCCACAGCAGAAGGGCTTACAGCTGGATCGGAAGTGTATAATGTGTTATGGCTCGCCCACCCCGCGCCGTGGCCCGCCCACCCCACGCCGGCAGCCAATCGGCTCGTCAGGGCCGGGCTTAGTCATCAGGGCTGGGCTTAAATTTGATGGCCTCCCACGTGCCCGTTGTCAGTTCGTGTTGTAACCTCCCCGCAGTAGCGGCGACTCTCCTCTCACGGTCCTTTTCTCTACGAACTCATCCCAGCCCTTGGTTCATGTTTTTCCCTTGCAAGGTTTCCCCGTGGAAGTATCCTGCCTTGTTCCCGTTTGGATTACCCGCGAGTTTTTTTCCCCCTTGGACTTTCCGTTTTTTCCTTGTCGCTCATTGCCTTCCTATGTTTGAATAAAGTACGCCAGTTTTCGTCTAACCCCATCTCTGTCTGGTGTCGTGCGCTTGGGGTCTTCCACAAACCCTAACAGTACGAACTGACCATGACGACCCCAGCCGACACGGAGAGCGTACCGGCCAGCCCGCTTCGAGCAGCCCTCATCGAACAGATCCGCCTGACTAACTCCCACACCCAGCAGCTAGATGCGGCCTCCGCCGCGGTGAGAGATCTTCAGACTTGGGTCCAGCCCCTCCAGGCCTGTGTGGGTAACCTAACGAGGCAGCAGGCGGCGTCGGCGAGCCAACAAGCAGAGATCCTGCGGCAGTTGGAGGAGTGGCGCCATTGGCTGGAGGGGGCGGAACAGCCGTTCACCATCTGGACGGATCATAAGAACTTGACGTTCATCCGGGCAACCAAGCGCCTCAATGGTCGGCAGGCACGGTGGGCCAGCTTCCTCAGTCGGTTTGACTTCACACTGACTTATCGCCCCGGGTCCCGCAACACGAAGGCAGACTCCCTGTCCCGACAACACCCGAGGAGGGAGCCAGCTACAGAGGAGCCGACTCCCATCCTTCCTGAGGCCAGGGTGGTTGGCGTGGTTACCTGGGGCATCGAGACCGTGGTCAGGCAGGCGTTGCGCTCCTATCCCGCCCTGAGCTACGTCCCTCCACGCCGCCTATTCGTCCCGGACGCAGTCCGGCCCCGGGTTCTCCAGTGGGGCCATGCCAGTCAGTTTGCTTGCCATCCGGGTGTCCACCGCACCTTCACCTTTCTGGCTCGGCGTTTCTGGTGGCCCACCATGAGGAACGACGTCAGGGACTTCGTAGGGGCCTGCTCCGTCTGTGCTCGCAGCAAGGCCTCTCACCAGGCACCCGCGGGTCTGCTGCAGCCCCTCCCAACTCCAAGCCGGCCCTGGTCCCATGTGGCGTTGGATTTTGTCTCCGGACTGCCGCCCTCCCAGGGTAACACTGTGATCCTGACAGTGGTGGACCGCTTCAGTAAAGGAGTGCACCTGGTGGCCCTCCCCAGACTCCCACCGGCTTCTGAGACGGCGGACCCCCTGACGAGCCACGTGTTCCGTCTCCACGGCCTTCCCCTGGACGTCGTCTCGGACCGAGGGCTCCAGTTCATCTCCCAGGTATGGCGGGCCTTTTGTAAGGGGTTGGGTGCCTCTGTTAGTCTCTCCTCTGGCTATCACCCACAGGCTAACGGACAGACAGAGAGGATGAACCAGAGCGTGGAGTCTGCCCTCCGGTGCGTGGCCGCCAAGAAGCCCAGCTCCTGGAGCCGGTTCCTCCCCTGGGTCGAGTATGCCATCAACTCCCTGGTCAGCTCTGCCACCGGCCTCTCACCTTTTGAGGTGTCCCTGGGCTACCAGCCGCCTCTCTTTGCTGCGCAGGAGTCGGAAGTGGCGGTTCCCTCCGTACAGGCCCATCTGAACCGGTGTCGTCGCGTCTGGGAGGTGACCAGAGCCGCTCTGCTCCGGCCAGCTGAGCGCGCCAGTCGGGGAGCCAACCGACGCCGGTCCCCAGCACCTACGTACCAACCAGGCCAAAGGGTGTGGCTGTCCTTGAAGGATCTCCCGCTTCAGTCCACCGCGAAGAAGCTGAACCCCCGGTTTGTCGGCCCCTTTGAGATCAGGAAGGTTCTCAGCCCCGCGGCGGTGAGTCTTAAGCTTCCGGCTTCCTTGAAGACCCATCCCGTGTTTCATGTGTCTCGGGTTAAGCCTGTCTCCCACAGTCCTCTGATGCCTCCGGCCCCGGCTCCGCCTCCCCCTGAGATCGTGGATGGGCACCCCCAGTGGAAGGTCCGCCGGCTGCTGGACGTCCGGCGCCGAGGACGGGGGTTCCAGTATTTGGTGGACTGGGAGGGCTACGGTCCGGAGGAACGTAGCTGGGTCTCCCGCCAGCTCATCCTGGACCCTGGGCTGCTCACTGAGTTCCATCATTCCCATCCCGACAAGCCGGGCAAGTCGCCTGGTGGCTCCCGTGGAGGGGGGGGGGTACTGTTATGGCTCGCCCACCCCGCGCCGTGGCCCGCCCACCCCACGCCGGCAGCCAATCGGCTCGTCAGGGCGGGGCTTAGTCATCAGGGCTGGGCTTAAATTTGGTGGCCTCCCACGTGCCCGTTGTCAGTTCGTGTTGTAAACTCCCCGCAGTAGTGGCGACTCTCCTCTCACGGTCCTTTTCTCTACGAACTCATCCCAGCCCTTGGTTCATGTTTTTCCCTTGCAAGGTTTCCCCGTGGAAGTATCCTGCCTTGTTCCCGTTTGGATTACCCGCGAGTTTTTTCCCCCTTGGACTTTCCGTTTTTTCCTTGTCGCTCATTGCCTTCCTATGTTTGAATAAAGTACGCCAGTTTTCGGCTAACCCCATCTCTGTCTGGTGTCGTGCGCTTGGGGTCTTCCACAAACCCTAACATAATGACTGATAAAAAGTTTGAAAGCAGTAGTTTATTTTTGGGCTATCCGTGTTTTTGAGCCTTTCTCATCATTAATTGTAGGAACGGTTTGATTGGCAGTTCTTTGTAGCAACTGATGAGCGAGTATCCGTCCAGCTTAAAGATGAGGTATTCAGCCTGTCACGTTGACAGGAGATCAAACTCGTCCTGTGATGACATACGTTTTTTCATTGTGTCTGGAGAGGGCAGATGACTATATAACCTATCTAACTCCAGTATCTCATCCGTCAGCTCTTTTTCTACATTTATTTCTAGTTTTCCCCCTTATCCCACCCGATTAACCCAATGGCATACGGCCGGAACTCTTGTCGAATAACTCCCCTGGCTCACTTTCCACAGGAAGGAGATAGTCGTAACACCAGTTTCCTTCAAACTCGTGTCAGGCTACTCTCGCTATTTTAAACACTGAAGCCTCGCATAGATTGCGTTACCCTCAGGCCGCGAAGGAGACGTGGGGAGAACGGTTTCGGTTGCTTGGCTGCAGGCGCCCGGATGGGCCAGAGGGGTCGCTGGAGAACGACGAGTTCCCGAACACTACACCGATCTACACCCACTATCCCTCGGGTAAGGGTGGCCTAATGAATGCCTTACCCCGCGGATGCTCTGGCCGTGACCGGTTACGGCGAGTCTGAGATACGAACCTCCCAGCCACATGACGAGCGGGTTGCAAGAACGGCGGTTTATTCCGCTCGGCCATCAGAGCGGCCCATCCGTCAGTTCTTTGAGGCGTGCAGTGTTTTTTTTCTGATTCGTGCAATATGAGATGACCCGGCCCCGTAAATATGCCTTCAGTGACTCCCATATAGTTAAAGAAGACATACCAGGGGTTTGATTAATATCAAGGAATAATGTAATCTGGGACGCTATGAAATTAGTGAAGGCTTCCTCTAACAGAAGCAAGGGATTGAGTCTCCAAGGGCGATAACTAGACTGTGTATTAGGGATACGCATTTTCATAGTTAAGGGACCATGATCTGAAATAAATATAGCTCTGTAATCACAACTGGTTACAAGGGGAAGAACTCTTTTAGCAGCATCGGCAGAACCAAGAAAAAAGAAAAAAAAAAGAAAAAAAAGAATAAAAATCAAAAAAGCACTTTAAACTCAAGGCACACACTATAAACAGCAATGTGCAGTTCAACAATATGATTCTCGCTCGGCAGAGCATAAAAAATGGAGCCTAAAAACCCTTAAAATTATATAATAGATATTACAATCTCAATGTGTGACAGTGGCTCCTCAGACTAGTAATTAGCAGTCCTTCAGCTGGAAAAATTTTACAGTTTACAAGACCAATCGCAAGAGAACGCAGTTCCCCGAGCGGTGGAGCGGGGAGGCAGGAGAGAACAGAGCCCTAGAAAGAGAGAGTTGCGTCAATTAAGGGTCAGAACGCGAAAGGGTCACGTGGTTCATGTAGCCGCCGAATAGTTCCAAACGAAGCTTGGCGGGTCATTTAAATGAACTGCTTAGCCACGATTTCTGGTAACTACCAACCAACATTTTCAGATTTTTACATTTATATATAGATATAGATATATTCCAACGTTATGTGACACATATTCTATGCGTACTGTTTGGAACTATCCGGGGCTCCCATGATCCGCCATTGCTGTGGCCCATTGACGTCTACGGAGTTGACGTAACTCTCTCTTTCTAGGGCTCTGGGAGAGAGGAGCCGGCCGTCAGCAGCTGCATCCCGAGGACCAGACAAGCGCTGATCGTCGATGCAGCGGGTCGGACGGCACCAAGTGTAACCGGTGGTGTGGTGTCTCGTTGTGTTTGAAGAATTGGCCCAGACCAGGACATCTTTGGAGGCAATCTCCGTTTATTCTGACAAAGTTAACATAGCGAGAATCAAAATCCTCCTGTCAATAGTAACATGTGCTCTTCAGACCCTACACAAATTAAATAACATGTTAGCATGCTACACAGTGAATTTACAGGGGAAAAAACAACAGTGTCGCTTACCTCTCGCGTGTATAACACAAAAAGCCCGCGATTAAGGCGGGCAACATAATTTATAGAGGGGGACCCACGGAAGTGACCGTGAGGGAATAGGAACTGAGCTAACGTTCCGCATATTGACTCTGGAGGCATAGCATGTCAGGTTAACAACCGCCCAGCAACACATATAATACTCATTAGTAATACACAGATTTTGTGTAATTATAATACCTAAAAAGAAATGACTCTGTTACATAAGCCCTACCACCTCCGCTTTCAAATCAGTTACCTTCGTCTGCAAAGCTGCCGCCTCGTCTGACCATGCTGATAGCCCACCTTCCACCTCTTTGATGATAGTGTAGCGAATTCGGGGGGCAGCTGGAAACCGGGCTGGTCCCCAGCACCACGGGAGACTACGTTAACCAGTCAACTAAAGGGTCCGACCCATTAGCCGAAGGCTAGAGAGTCTATTTATCCGTGGTCGTTACACTATCCCCCTCCTTCGGGAAGCGCGTCCCCGTACTTCAGCATACAACTCCCTCACACCTCTGGGCACACGCGCTTCCGATGGCCTCACGGTCTCACCATCCCACTTCTGACACTGATGTAGCGAATTGGGAAGGGGGCAGCCAGAAACCGCCGCTGCCGGGACGCGAACCCGGGACTCCCTCCTCTACCCCTGTGTCCATCAGCACTCATGCTCTCCTCTTGTATTGTTTGTCACACACACACACACACACACACACACACACACACACACACACACACACACACACACACACACACACACACACACACACACACACACACACACACACACACACACACACACACACGGTGTCCGGTGAATTGGTGGTAGATTGGTGGTCTTCTCTTTATTGTTCCCCTGTGGGGTCTCTTCAGTTTGGACCAAGCTCTGCCCCCTGTGCTTGGTCCCTAGTATTCCCCCTGGTCCTTTGTGGTGAAACGCTCCAAAATTGTGCTTGTCTCCTTGTCTTCTTGATGTGTAGGAAACGGCACATCTCTTTGCAGACTTGACTCTCGAAATTGCAACCCTGGTCACTGTGGATTTCGTCAGTCAACTCTTCAAAGAGATGTGCCGTCTCCTACACCTCAAGAAGACAAGCACAACGGCTTTGCACCCTCAAAGTGACGGGATGGTAGAGCGATACAAGCGAACCCTCCTGGTTCAACCGTCGCTCTTCGTCCAGAAGCACCAGCGCAACTGGGATGACTACTTACAATTGTCGTGCACAGGGTGCACTCCAGCGTCCAGCGAAAAACTTTCGTATTTTCATAAACGGTTACTCTTATGATGGCCCTTAGTATATAAACATAATTTATTTCCTCACAAATACTACAACTGGAACAAACAGGATATATGTTTCAAACGCAAATCCTTGTTTTTAAAGAAATGGGTTGATTATGGCATACTACTACTTGTCTGTCAATTGTTTAACAAGGAGAGTCCTATGTTTACATAATGAATTCTTACCAGACTAAAACATTCCTGTGCTCCCTAGAGAGTTTTCTATCGTCTTTGATGCTACTCCATCAGGTGTTAAAATTTTGATGTCATCTGCAACCAGAGATATTATCCATAAAACTACTCCACCAGAATAGCGAATTCAGATCCTTTTTTGAGAATAAAAACTAATAATAATGTATAAGGGAACTAATAATGGCCGATTCACCTGACCTACGTGTCTTTGGACTGTGGGAGAACATGCATGGAGAGAACATGCAAACTCCACACGGAGGACGACCCGGGACAACCCCCAAGGTTGGACTACCTCGGGGCTCAAACCCAGGGCCTTCTTGCTGTGAGGCAACCGTGCTAACCACTGTGTGTGTGTGTGGGGGGCTGTGTGATGGTCTGACGGCCTGTCCAGGGTGTCTCCCCACCTGCTGCCCAATGACTGCTGGAATAGGCGCCAGCATCCCCGCAACTTTGAGAGCAGGATAAGCGGTTCAGATAATGGATGGATGGATGGAACTAATAATAACTGTATAAGGGAACTAATCCAGAGGGGTACAATTAGTAAACCTGCTTATGTATCTGTTTGAAATAACTTTGGAATAACTTTGGAATAACTTGTAATTGGTATACACTGGGGGAAAAAAACCATAGTTATTACCCAGGAAATTTTTGTTTCAAATAGGGTGTGAGATGTGTCTCTGAAAATATTGTACAAGTGTTATCCTCAGGGCTCAGTTCTTGGCCCTCTACTTTTTTCTCTTTATATTTCACCTCTTGGCCTAATTATACGCAGTCATGGGATAAATTTCCATTGCTATGTGGATGATACTCAGCTGTATGTGCCTATAAGGGATGATCATGCTCAAATGACTAAGTTAAAGGCCTGTTCAGCTGCTGTGAAAAAAATGGATGTCACTACATTTCCTGCTTTTAAATTCGGATAAAACTGAGATGCAGGTCGTTGGCCCTGCTAAACACAGCCAACCATTTGATCAAGTAACAATAACAATCGACAACTCTGTGGTTTCATAAAGTGTGGCAGCCTAAAATCTTGGTGTTGTGTTTGATCCCAGCCTTTCCTTTGATAAGCACATTAAAGAAATCACGAGACTGCCTTTTTTCACTTACGTAACATAGCTAAAATTCAGTCTTGCCTGTCCATGGCTGACACAGAGACTCTAATACATGCATTTGTTTCATCCAGACTTGATTACTGTAATGTTCTGTTCTCAGGTCTGTCACATGCTAGTACTAAAAGACTTCAGATGGTTCAGAATGCTGCAGCTAGAATCCTAACCAAAACTAGGAAATTTGATCATATTACACCAATTCTTGCCTCCCTTCATTGGCTTCCTATCCATGTTAGAGCAGAATTCAAGGTGTTTCTGCTGACTTATAAAATCCCAAATGGACTTGCCCCATCCTACCTGTCTGATCTCCTTAAATAATACATTCCATCTCGAGCTCTTCGTTCTCAAAATGCAGGGCTCCTGTGTGTACCCAAAGTTAAAAAGAAGTCAGCTGGTGGCAGGGCCTTTTCCTATCGGGCTCCGTTCTTGTGGAATAACCTGCCTGCTGCCATCAGACAATGAGAGTCTGCTGAGTCTTTTAAATCCAAACTTAAAACCATCTTTTTGCTTTAACCTATAATTAGTTGCCTTTAAGTTGAGTGCTTCACAACCTGTACTGCATGGTGGGTTGGTTTCTGTCTCAGTGAATTTACCAACCACTGTTCTGCTGACCAGATTATAGATTATAGGTTATAGATTATAGATTATTGACTATTGCAAAATGTTCTCTTCTCTCACATGTCTTTTCTCTCTCTCTGAATGATGTCTTCTCCTTTCTCTTCTCCTGTGTATGTGAATGGTGTGATGTGAGTCTCCCCCATGTGCACGTGTAGTCTGTCCTCCTCCCAGGTCTCCTTAGTGATGGTGGTCGCCACCTGAACACCGCTTGGCATCCCCCTCATCACTTTTTTTTTAATATATCTCATAAATCCATATAATTTTTTTTATCATGTTTCAATGTTATGTCCTTCTCTCACTACGATTTGTGACTAATGTCTTTTCTTGTCTCTTCTCCCATGTATGTGAATGGTGTGATGTGAGTCTCTCTTGTGTGCATGTGGAGTCAGTCCTCCTGTCAGGTCTCCATGGTGATGGTGGTCGCGTAGCTCAGGTCCTAGGCTGTTCCGGTGGCGTCTTGACACCGCTTGGCATCCTCCTCATCATATTCTTCATATATCTTATAATTCCATTATAATTCTGTAATCCTCTTTCAATGTTGTATTCTGTAAATTGTGTTTCATTGTGTACACACAACATCCATTGCATGTCTGTCGATCTTGGGAGAGAGATCCCTCCTCTGTTGCTCTCCCTGAGGTTTCTTCCTATTTTTTCTCCCTGTTAAAGTTTTTAGGGAGTTGTCCCTTATCTGATGAGAGGGTCTGAGGACAGGATGTTGTGTTGCTGTTAAGCCCCCTGAGGCAAATTTGTAATTTGTGATATTGGGCTACACAAATAAAATTGACTTGACTTGACTTACCCAGCTAATTCAGTTATTGTACAATATAGGCTAAATGTTGACCCTCTTTTTTCCTTCTGTCACCACACGGATGAAACAACAACTCGTCTTTTTTGAGACTGTACCTTTAGTCAGGCTTTTTGGTCTGACCTTAATCTTTTTTTTAATCAAACAATTAGATATTTAACTCGAACTCAAAATTGAATTTATTTTATTTGTCTGTTTTTGCTGATGAAATGCCTGTCAAGAAAATTTATGTTATTAATCTAATTTCTTTATTAGAAAAATTCCATATACATGCCAGCAGATTTGCAAAACAGAAACTCAACCTTACTGTCTTCATGTCCTCCTTAAAGTCCTACTTGGACACACTGAAATACTGCACGAACTCTAAAGCTGTGAACACTAGAGCCCTGTATAATGAATGGGTCTGAATTTAATTAATTTATCTTTTGTTTATGTTTACTCTTTAATTTTATTTCTTCGTCTGTTTAAGTAACTTTTTTAAATGTACTATATTATCTGTGCACTACCTCGAGCTTGTGTTGCCTTGTTACCATTGTTGGAATGGTAAACCTGTTGTGATTTTTTTTTTTTTGCAAAATTTCATAAAAGCTAAGACATCTAGAGTATTTTTAATATCAAATTTTATAGCTGATGCCAATGTTAATCTACTAAGTCCTACAAGTCTTCATAGATGTGTGAGGTACTGGAGATCACCTCATCCGGTAGTGGCTTTCGGCATTGCCCTTTAAGCACAGAGATTTGAATGGATTCCTTGAATATTTTAATTATATTGTGCACTGTAGAGCAGTGGTTTCCTAACAGTGTGCCACAAGTCAACTCCAGGTGTGCCTGTGGATTTTGTGACAACCATACATTGTGTTGTATGAAAGGAGAGGTTAGCACCCCCCTTGACAAGGATGTAAGAGGCCTTTGTGGTCTTCCACACATATACACAGTTAAAGCATTGTCACCTACTTCGTGGCATCTCTAACCAAGTTTTGGGGATGGCACGATGGCCCAGTGGTTAGCACTGTTACCTCACAGCAAGGAGGTCCTGGGTTCGAACCCCAGGCCGTCTCAAGTCCTTTCTGTGTGGAGTTTGCATGTTCTCCCCATGTCTGCGTGGGTTTCCTCCGGGTGCTCTGGTTTCCTCCCACCATCAAAAAGACACGCATGTTAGGGTTAATACTCCTGTCTGTGCCCCTGAGCAAGGCAATGGAAAGAAGACCTGGAGTTGGTCCCCAGGCGCTGCAGCTGCCCACTGCTCCTATACAGTAGGATGGGTTAAATGCAGAGAACACATTTTGTTGTAACCTACAATGACAAAATAAAGTGGCTTTCTTATTATTATTATTGCGACATACAACTATAAAAAAAGTTATGAAATAATTTTAAATTGACTCTATCAGTACTTTGTATGCACTCACTTCCCAATACAGAGGCAGTGTGACACACCAAGGCCCTGATTGACACCTCATTTTTTTCCCTTCCTGCACTCCGGGAACTCTGTCTCTGGTTAGCTAGTACTTGTTGCCTCCATTGGTTAGGTTGGTTAAGGTTAGGGTTAGCCAATCAGAGACAGAGTAGGGGCAGGTCTTCCCAGAACACGGGTGGGGGGGAAAAAAGCCTGATTGACAGCCAGTGTGAAGGAGGATAACTTTAAAAAAAGAGAATCCATGATGGGGAAAATTGATCCTCTCTCTCTCTCACTCTCTCTCAAACACACACAGACACACATGCGCGCACACCCCATGTCACCCTGTACTTGTGGGGACCCCTCATTGACTGCATTCATTCCCTCGCTCTTAACCTTAACCATCATAACTACATGCCTAACCTTAACCCTAAACCCGAGTCTTAACCCTAAAATGGACCATTTTCCTCATAGGGACTCATAAAATGTCCCCACAAGGTAGGTGGTTTCAAGTTTTTAGGATAGAAACACACACAGACAGACACACACACACATACATACATACACACACACACACACACACACACACACACACACACACACACAACATACGTGCACAGATTTATGGGCATCTCACTGATACCTATCTACCTATCTATCTATCTATCTATCTATCTATCTAATATAGATATACACCAGTCAGCCAAAACATTAAAACCACCTGCCTATATTTTGTGTCAGTCCCCCTCGTGCCGTCACAACAGCTCTGACCCGTCGAGGCATGGACTCCACAAGACCTCTGAAGGTGTCCTTTGGTATGTGGCACCAGGACGTTAGCAGCAGATCCTTGAGGTCCTGTAAGTTGCAAGATGGGGCTTCTATGGATCGGACTTTTTCTTCCAGCACATCTTACAGACGCTTGATTGGATTGAGATCTGGGGAATTTGGAGGCCAAGGCAACACCTTGAACACGTTGTCATGTTCCTCAAACCATTCCTGAACAGTTTTTGCAGTGTGGCAGGGCGCATTATCCTGAGAGGATACTGAGAGGCCTGAGAGGCCACTGCCATCAGGGAATGCCGTTGCCATGAAGGGGTGTACCTGGTCTGCAATGATGTTTCGGTAGGAGGCACAGGGGTCATCATGGGAACTCTGACTCGTCTGTGGCTACGCAGCCCCATACGCAGAAAGCTGCGATGCCCTGTGTGTTCTGACACCTGTCCATCATAGCCAGCATGAACTTTTTCAACAATTGGAGCTACAGTAGCTGTTCTGTGGGATTGGACCAGACAGGCTAGCCTTCACTGCCCACACGTACCAATGAGCCTTGGGCACCCATGACCCTGCCGCTGGTTCACCAGTTGTCCTTCCTTGGACCACTTTTGATAGGTACTAACTATTGCATACCAGGAACACCCCACAAGACCTGTCGTTTTGGAGATGCTCTGACCCAGTTGTCTAGCCGTCATTATTTGGCCCTTGTCAAATTCACTCAGATCCTTGCGCTTGCCCAATTTTCCGGCTTCCACCACATCAACTTCTGGAACTGACTCTTCACTTGCTGTCCAATTTATCCCACCCCTTGACAGGTGCCACTGTAATGAGATAATCAATGTTATTCACTTACCTGTCAGTGGTCTTAATGTTTTGGCTGATTGATTGTGTGTGTGTGTGTGTGTGTGTGTGTGTGTGTGTGTGTGTGTGTGTGTGTGTGTGTGTGTGTGTGTGACGACCTGGCGGCCTGTCCAGGGTGTCTCCCCGCCTGCCGCCCAATGACTGCTGGGATAGGCTCCAGCATCCCTGCCACCCTGAGAGCAGGATAAGCGGTTTGGATAATGGATAGATGGATGGATGGCCGGACGGACATATATATGTATATCCAGTGATTCAAGTAATTTTTTTGATGGACAGTACAAGCCTGTTTCATGCCATAAGCAATCATCAGCTGTCAATAGAGCTACACGGCATATACACTACCGTTCAAAAGTTTGGGATCACATTGAAATGTCCATATTTTTGAAGGAAAAGCACTGTACTGTTCAATGAAGATAACTTTAAACTAGTCTTAACTTTAAAGAAATACACTCTATACATTGCTAATGTGGTAAATGACTATTCTAGCTGCAAATGTCTGGTTTTTGGTGCAATATCTACATAGGTGTATAGAGGCCCATTTCAAGCAACTATCACTCCAGTGTTCTAATGGTACAATGTGTTTGCTCATTGGCTCAGAAGGCTAATTGATGATTAGAAAACCCTTGTGCAATCATGTTCACACATCTGAAAACAGTTTAGCTCGTTACAGAAGCTACAAAACTGACCTTCCTTTGAGCAGATTGAGTTTCTGGAGCATCACATTTGTGGGGTCAATTAAACGCTCCAAATGGCCAGAAAAAGAGAACTTTCATCTGAAACTCGACAGTCTATTCTTGTTCTTAGAAATGAAGGCTATTCCATGCGAGAAATTGCTAAGAAATTGAAGATTTCCTACACCGGTGTGTACTACTCCCTTCAGAGGACAGCACAAACAGGCTCTAACCAGAGTAGAAAAAGAAGTGGGAGGCCGCGTTGCACAACTGAGCAAGAAGATAAGTACATTAGAGTCTCTAGTTTGAGAAACAGACGCCTCACAGGTCCCCAACTGGCATCTTCATTAAATAGTACCCGCAAAACACCAGTGTCAACATCTACAGTGAAGAGGCGGCTGCGGGATTCTGGGCTTCAGGGCAGAGTGGCAAAGAAAAAGCCATATCTGAGACTGACCAATAAAAGAAAAAGATTAAGATGGGCAAAAGAACACAGACATTGGACAGAGGAAGACTGGAAAAAAGTGTTGTGGACGGATGAATCCAAGTTTGAGGTGTTTGGATCACAAAGAAGAACGTTTGTGAGACGCAGAACAAATGAAAAGATGCTGGAAGAATGCCTGACGCCATCTGTTAAGCATGGTGGAGGTAATGTGATGGTCTGGGGTTGCTTTGGTGCTGGTAAGGTGGGAGATTTGTACAGGGTAAAAGGGATTCTGAATAAGGAAGGCTATCACTCCATTTTGCAACGCCATGCCATACCCAGTGGACAGCGCTTGATTGGAGCCAATTTCATCCTACAACAGGACAATGACCCTAAACACACCTCCAAATTGTGCAAGAACTATTTAGAGCAGAAGCAGGCAGCTGGTATTCTATCGGTAATGGAGTGGCCAGCGCAGTCACCAGATCTGAACCCCATTGAGCTGTTGTGGGAGCAGCTTGACCGTATGGTACGCAAGAAGTGCCCATCCAACCAATCCAACTTGTGGGAGCTGCTTCTGGAAGCGTGGGGTGCAATTTCTCCAGATTACCTCAACAAATTAACAGCTAGAATGCCAAAGGTCTGCAATGCTGTAATTGCTGCAAATGGAGGATTCTTTGACGAAAGCAAAGTTTGATGTAAAAAAAATCTTATTTCAAATACAAATCATTATTTCTAACCTTGTCAATGTCTTGACTCTATTTTCTATTCATTTCACAACATATGGTGGTGAATAAGTGTGACTTTTCATGGAAAACACAAAATTGTTTGGGTGATCCCAAACTTTTGAACGGTAGTGTATATATATATATAAATCCAGCGCACTTTCCCTACCTACCGTTGAATGTTTTTTTTAACAAAGTTATATATATATATATATATATATATATATATATATATATATATATGTGGAAGGGGATCTTTCATCAAGATATGTACAAGCCTTAATCTAATGAAACAGTGCCCTCCCATGGCTTAATTGGGCAATTTACATTCAAACACCCATAGCAGGACCGACTCCTGCAGGTAATTGAATATGTACTTGATTTCTCGGCAGTGAGTGACATTGATGAAGCACGAGGGCGAGAGTTCTCCACCACAATAGAATTACATTCACACAACAACACAATGCACACAAGGAAGGATTGCAATGCTAACTCAGCATTATTTCCCCATTCAGCCGCACAGGAAATAAGATGAGGGGTAGGAAGCATGAGACAGAGAGGGAGAAAAAAAGAAAGAAAGAAAGAAAGAAAGAAAGAAAGAGAAAGTGGCTGGAAGACAGAGAACAAAGACGGTGATGTGTTGTTCGGATGTCGGTGTGTTTGCTTCTCGGTGCTCTCATGAGGCAGACTGAGGAGCGTTGGAGTCGGAGGCAGAGGAGGGCAAAACAATAGCTCGGGCGAGGAGCTCAAACAGGCGGGCGGTCTGTGCAGAGAAGACACACAACCAGCCAGAACACAAGACAACAGCAGAACAACAGCGAGGCTCAGGGACCTCAACACTTGAGTGGGAAAAAAAGGAACATAAGAATTAGAATTAGGGCGGGTAGAAGAAGAGAGAAAAGTAGAAAGACAGAAAGATTGGGAGAGAGAGAGAGAGAGAAATGGAGAATTATGTTTCTTTGTGGATTTCCAAATTTATGCCTTCATTACTGTTTGTGGAGCCAGGGGCTAGATTGGGATTTGAGGGCCGCACAGTCTCATTGAATTATTGATCAGTGGAACCCAGCATAGATAGGAAGTAACACACACACACACACACACACACACACACACACACACACACACACACACACACACACACACACACACACACACACACATATTCTCACCAACAGTATATTTCATGTTCTACTCTTGCTCAACTACAGTTGAAGTGAATAGGGAAGTAGACATCAGGACTGGTACCGGTGTGTGTGTGTGTGTGTGTGTGTGTGTGTGTGTGTGTGTGTGTGTGTGTGTGTGTGTGTGTGTGTGTGTGTGTGTGTGTGTGTGTGTGTGTGTGTGTGTGTGTGTGTGCAAGTTTTTTCATGTGTGTAGCGCCTTGTGCAGGCGCTCAGATGTCAGTTCAGTATGGTTAAATATACACACATTGTGCTACGTGCTCTTGTGAGTAATTGTGTGTCGTTTTCATGAGAGTGTGTCTACAGGTGTGAACTACCCATCCACGTGTGCTGTGTGTGTGTGTGTGTGTGTGTGTGTGTGTGAGAGAGAGAGAGAGAGAGAGAGAGAGAGAGAGAGAGAGAGAGAGAGTGTGCTTTTCATTTAATCCTAATGCTGGGGTCCAGAGGCCCTGGGCTGGGCTGCAGAGTTGCAGGGGTGCCTCCCTGCAGACAGACCTCACGCCCGCTCTGATAGAGATGTCTGCAACATCAAACAGCAGCGCTCCGGCTGGTAGAGGTAGAGAGAGACGGGGGTGAAGGGCGTAGAGGTAGAGAAAGACGGGGGCGAGGGGGGTAGAGGGGCTAGGGGGCACTGGGAAAGATACAACAATCAGAAAGAGAGAGCAAGGGAGGGAAGAGAGAGGGGAGAGAAATAGAGAGCAGATGGCAAAGT